>NW_027672020.1:0-270476 GCF_964165515.1 Mesoplodon bidens | reverse complement strand
TGTTTGTAGATTAGCTGATGAGGCCGATTCTCACAGGTTTGAGGTCTTACCTCATTGTAGTTTTGATTTGCATTTCTCTAATAATTAGTGATGTTGAGCAGCTTTTCATGTGCGTCTTGGCCATCTCTGTGTCTTCTTTGAAGAAACGTCTCTTTAGATCTTCTGCCCATTTTTGTATTGGGTTGTTTGTTTTATTAATATTAAGCTGCATGAGCTGTTTATATATATTGGAGATTAAACCTTTGTCCATTGATTCGTTTGTGAACGTTTTCGCCCATTCTGAGGGATGCCTTTTTCCATTCCCGTTTTTTTAACAAAGAAAGAAAGCAAGCAAAAGAAGCAGAACACTAATGTGCGTGAAATATGCCTCTTGAAACTGTCGTTTTGAAATATGGACGTCTCTTGAATTTTTTGGTCGATATATGACCCCAGGATTTGTTTTCAGGGCAGGTGTCATTTACAGGCCTGTAATGATTTGGAATATCCCCTGACCATTAGCGCTGGGATTAAAGCTGCTGTTGTGTGAAACGGCCACAAGGTGGCAGCAGTTCTCCCTTACCAAATCTGGTTACTAGGGCAGCAGAGCCTCAATGGAAGTCGCGTTCTAGATTGGAATGTAGAACGGAATGTGCCAGGAGAAAGCCCCTCAAGTTTGTCTCACTACTTCTTGTTCGTGTTTTTAATTTAATTTTTTATTTTTTATTACAGCAAGTTTGAGTACAACGTTTAGCTTGTTGTAGGTGTGCAAGAGGTGGTTCTTTTACACATATACATATGTCTGTTCTTCCTGGGATCCTTTTCCCATGTACGTTATGACAGAATGTTGAGTAGTCTTCTCTTGGTACTCCGTAGGTCTTTGGCGATTCTATACGTCTACTGTGTTTGTATATGTCTGTTAACCCCAATATCGTAATGAATTCAATCCTCACACCTTTCCTTTGGTGAACCATAAGTTTGTTTAATGAATCTGTGATTGCCCTTCTCCGTGGAAATATCTGCCCTGGTATCAATTTATAGGTAACACCTATAAGTGATATGATATGATATGTGTCTTTTACTTTCTGACTTACTCCAAGTCACGTGATTACCTCGAGACTCATCTACGGTGCTGCAAATGGCATTGTGTCCTTTTTTTTCCTTGGCGAATATTCTGTCTTAGCGAGGTCCATTTTCTGCAATGTGATTCCCCGAGGGCTGAGGATTAGCTGACCTGGGCAGCCTGACCCTGCCGGCAAGCCCTCCCCAGGTGTGCCTGGGTTGAGGTCAATATAAACAGCACTCCAGGCAGCAATAGCCCCTGCAGCTGTGCCTGACTGCATATTCTCTGCCCCGTCAGCAGTCTCGGGGCTGTGCTGGTGGGAGGGTGTGAGGGTCCACGGCTTTGTGGGGGGCCCGGTGTGAGTGGGGCTCTGCTGCACTTTCGGCAGGAGTTGCCAGGCTGCCACCTGTAAAGAAGAGGATGTGTCACCCATAACTTCCACTGGAATATCTCTCCGGGCTGAGGTGAGGAAGGAAAAAAAGGAGTGGGGGCCGGGACAGGAGGGGTATCTCAGGCAGGGCAATGGAAAGCTTCCAGAAGAGCGCCTGTGGCCAGGACCATCCTGGCTGACCTGCAGGCACCAAGTTGGCCTGCGTGCTGTCGCTGGTGTGGCTCCACGGCCCTTCCTCTAGGCTTTCAAGCCCTTGTACATATTCAGGTGTTTCACCTGGGAAGGGTGGGAAGAGTTCAGCAGCAGCTGGCCTGGGGCTCAGCTCACGTTTCCTCACAGAGGCCTCGGCACGGTCCCCCAGCTTTGCAATAAGGACGCTCCTTGCGTGGGCGGGCGGGGCTGCTGGCTGTATGGGAGATGATTCCCCACCTCTGACCAATTTCAGAATTGTTTACCACTGGAGCAAGTGCCTTGGTAGTGTTTTCCTCTGTATAAATGTTAGGTTCAGTTTTTTTTTTCTTTTTTGGTTCAAGTTAGATTTTATTCCTCTTTTATGTATTTATGGATATAAGCATGGAAATAATTCATTCTTATAAATACATCAGTGTGAATGGAAGAACTTTTTTTCTGTTTTATTTTTACATTTTATTTTTAAAAATTTTGAAATTTAATTTTAGTTATTTTTTTATACAGTAGGTTATTATTAGTTATCTATTTTATGCATATACATGTATACAGGTCAATCCCAATCTCCCAACTCATCCCACCACCACCACCCCATGGCTTCCCCCACTTTGTGTCCATGTCCATACGTTTGTTCTCTACCTCTGTGTCTCTATTTCTGCCCTGCAAACCAGTTCATCTGTACCATTTTTCTAGGTTCCACATATAGGCATTAATATACAATATTTGTTTTTCTCTTTCTGACTTACTTCACTCTGTATGACAGTCTCTAGATCCATCAACTTCTCTACAAATGACCCAGTTTCATTCCTTTTTTTGGCTGAGTAATATTCCATTTTATATATGTACCACATCTTTATCCATTCGTCTGTCTGTGGGCATTTAGGTTGCTTCCATTGCCTGGCTATTGTGAATAGTGCTGCAATGAACATTGTGGTGAATGTGTCTTTGTGATTTATGGTTTTCTCTGGGTATATGCCCAGAAGTGGGATTGCTGGATCCTATGGTAATTCTCTTTTTAGTTTTTTAAAGGAACCTCCATACTGTTCTCCATCGTGACTGTATCAATTTACATTCCCACCAATAGCGGAAGAGGTTTCCTTTTGTCCACACCCTCCCCAGAATTTGTTGTTTGTAGATTATCTGATGATGCCGATTCTCACAGGTGTGAGGTCTTACCTCATTGTAGTTTTGATTTGCATTTCTCTAATAATTAGTGATGTTGAGCAGCTTTTCATGTGCGTCTTGGCCATCTCTGTGTCTTCTTTGAAGAAACGTCTCTTTAGATCTTCTGCCCATTTTTGTATTGGGTTGTTTGTTTTATTAATATTAAGCTGCATGAGCTGTTTATATATATTGGAGATTAAACCTTTGTCCATTGATTCGTTTGTGAACGTTTTCGCCCATTCTGAGGGTTGCCTTTTCCATTCCCGTTTTTTTAACAAAGAAAGAAAGCAAGCAAAAGAAGCAGAAAACTAATGTGCGTGAAATATGCCTCTTGAAACTGTCGTTTTGAAATATGGACGTCTTTTGAATTTTTTGGTCGATATATGACCCCAGGATTTGTTTTCAGGGCAGGTGTCATTTACAGGCCTGTAATGATTTGGAATATCCCCTGACCATTAGCGCTGGGATTAAAGCTGCTGTTGTGTGAAACGGCCACAAGGTGGCAGCAGTTCTCCCTTACCAAATCTGGTTACTAGGGCAGCAGAGCCTCAATGGAAGTCGCGTTCTAGATTGGAATGTAGAACGGAATGTGCCAGGAGAAAGCCCCTCAAGTTTGTCTCACTACTTCTTGTTCGTGTTTTTAATTTAATTTTTTATTTTTTATTACAGCAAGTTTGAGTACAACGTTTAGCTTGTTGTAGGTGTGCAAGAGGTGGTTCTTTTACACATATACATATGTCTGTTCTTCCTGGGATCCTTTTCCCATGTACGTTATGACAGAATGTTGAGTAGTCTTCTCTTGGTACTCCGTAGGTCTTTGGCGATTCTATACGTCTACTGTGTTTGTATATGTCTGTTAACCCCAATATCGTAATGAATTCAATCCTCACACCTTTCCTTTGGTGAACCATAAGTTTGTTTAATGAATCTGTGATTGCCCTTCTCCGTGGAAATATCTGCCCTGGTATCAATTTATAGGTAACACCTATAAGTGATATGATATGATATGTGTCTTTTACTTTCTGACTTACTCCAAGTCACGTGATTACCTCGAGACTCATCGACGGTGCTGCAAATGGCATTGTGTCCTTTTTTTTCCTTGGCGAATATTCTGTCTTAGCGAGGTCCATTTTCTGCAATGTGATTCCCCGAGGGCTGAGGATTAGCTGACCTGGGCAGCCTGACCCTGCCGGCAAGCCCTCCCCAGGTGTGCCTGGGTTGAGGTCAATATAAACAGCACTCCAGGCAGCAATAGCCCCTGCAGCTGTGCCTGACTGCATATTCTCTGCCCCGTCAGCAGTCTCGGGGCTGTGCTGGTGGGAGGGTGTGAGGGTCCACGGCTTTGTGGGGGGCCCGGTGTGAGTGGGGCTCTGCTGGACTTTCGGCAGGAGTTGCCAGGCTGCCACCTGTAAAGAAGAGGATGTGTCACCCATAACTTCCCCTGGAATATCTGTCCGGGCTGAGGTGAGGAAGGAAAAAAAGGAGTGGGGGCCGGGACAGGAGGGGTATCTCAGGCAGGGCAATGGAAAGCTTCCAGAAGAGCGCCTGTGGCCAGGACCATCCTGGCTGACCTGCAGGCACCAAGTTGGCCTGCGTGCTGTCGCTGGTGTGGCTCCACGGCCCTTCCTCTAGGCTTTCAAGCCCTTGTACATATTCAGGTGTTTCACCTGGGAAGGGTGGGAAGAGTTCAGCAGCATCTGGCCTGGGGCTCAGCTCACGTTTCCTCACAGAGGCCTCGGCACGGTCCCCCAGCTTTGCAATAAGGACGCTCCTTGCGTGGGCGGGCGGGGCTGCTGGCTGTATGGGAGATGATTCCCCACCTCTGACCAATTTCAGAATTGTTTACCACTGGAGCAAGTGCCTTGGTAGTGTTTTCCTCTGTATAAATGTTAGGTTCAGTTTTTTTTTTCTTTTTTGGTTCAAGTTAGATTTTATTCCTCTTTTATGTATTTATGGATATAAGCATGGAAATAATTCATTCTTATAAATACATCAGTGTGAATGGAAGAACTTTTTTTCTGTTTTATTTTTACATTTTATTTTTAAAAATTTTGAAATTTAATTTTAGTTATTTTTTTATACAGTAGGTTATTATTAGTTATCTATTTTATGCATATACATGTATACAGGTCAATCCCAATCTCCCAACTCATCCCACCACCACCACCCCATGGCTTCCCCCACTTTGTGTCCATGTCCATACGTTTGTTCTCTACCTCTGTGTCTCTATTTCTGCCCTGCAAACCAGTTCATCTGTACCATTTTTCTAGGTTCCACATATAGGCATTAATATACAATATTTGTTTTTCTCTTTCTGACTTACTTCACTCTGTATGACAGTCTCTAGATCCATCAACTTCTCTACAAATGACCCAGTTTCATTCCTTTTTTTGGCTGAGTAATATTCCATTTTATATATGTACCACATCTTTATCCATTCGTCTGTCTGTGGGCATTTAGGTTGCTTCCATTGCCTGGCTATTGTGAATAGTGCTGCAATGAACATTGTGGTGAATGTGTCTTTGTGATTTATGGTTTTCTCTGGGTATATGCCCAGAAGTGGGATTGCTGGATCCTATGGTAATTCTCTTTTTAGTTTTTTAAAGGAACCTCCATACTGTTCTCCATCGTGACTGTATCAATTTACATTCCCACCAATAGCGGAAGAGGGTTCCTTTTGTCCACACCCTCCCCAGAATTTGTTGTTTGTAGATTATCTGATGAGGCCGATTCTCACAGGTGTGAGGTCTTACCTCATTGTAGTTTTGATTTGCATTTCTCTAATAATTAGTGATGTTGAGCAGCTTTTCATGTGCGTCTTGGCCATCTCTGTGTCTTCTTTGAAGAAACGTCTCTTTAGATCTTCTGCCCATTTTTGTATTGGGTTGTTTGTTTTATTAATATTAAGCTGCATGAGCTGTTTATATATATTGGAGATTAAACCTTTGTCCATTGATTCGTTTGTGAACGTTTTCGCCCATTCTGAGGGTTGCCTTTTTCCATTCCCGTTTTTTTAACAAAGAAAGAAAGCAAGCAAAAGAAGCAGAACACTAATGTGTGTGAAATATGCCTCTTGAAACTGTCGTTTTGAAATATGGACGTCTTTTGAATTTTTTGGTCGATATATGACCCCAGGATTTGTTTTCAGGGCAGGTGTCATTTACAGGCCTGTAATGATTTGGAATATCCCCTGACCATTAGCGCTGGGATTAAAGCTGCTGTTGTGTGAAACGGCCACAAGGTGGCAGCAGTTCTCCCTTACCAAATCTGGTTATTAGGGCAGCAGAGCCTCAATGGAAGTCGCGTTCTAGATTGGAATGTAGAACGGAATGTGCCAGGAGAAAGCCCCTCAAGTTTGTCTCACTACTTCTTGTTCGTGTTTTTAATTTAATTTTTTATTTTTTATTACAGCAAGTTTGAGTACAACGTTTAGCTTGTTGTAGGTGTGCAAGAGGTGGTTCTTTTACACATATACATATGTCTGTTCTTCCTGGGATCCTTTTCCCATGTACGTTATGACAGAATGTTGAGTAGTCTTCTCTTGGTACTCCGTACGTCTTTGGCGATTCTATACGTCTACTGTGTTTGTATATGTCTGTTAACCCCAATATCGTAATGAATTCAATCCTCACACCTTTCCTTTGGTGAACCATAAGTTTGTTTAATGAATCTGTGATTGCCCTTCTCCGTGGAAATATCTGCCCTGGTATCAATTTATAGGTAACACCTATAAGTGATATGATGTGATATGTGTCTTTTACTTTCTGACTTACTCCAAGTCACGTGATTACCTCGAGACTCATCTACGGTGCTGCAAATGGCATTGTGTCCTTTTTTTTCCTTGGCGAATATTCTGTCTTAGCGAGGTCCATTTTCTGCAATGTGATTCCCCGAGGGCTGAGGATTAGCTGACCTGGGCAGCCTGACCCTGCCGGCAAGCCCTCCCCAGGTGTGCCTGGGTTGAGGTCAATATAAACAGCACTCCAGGCAGCAATAGCCCCTGCAGCTGTGCCTGACTGCATATTCTCTGCTCCGTCAGCAGTCTCGGGGCTGTGCTGGTGGGAGGGTGTGAGGGTCCACGGCTTTGTGGGGGGCCCGGTGTGAGTGGGGCTCTGCTGGACTTTCGGCAGGAGTTGCCAGGCTGCCACCTGTAAAGAAGAGGATGTGTCACCCATAACTTCCACTGGAATATCTCTCCGGGCTGAGGTGAGGAAGGAAAAAAAGGAGTGGGGGCCGGGACAGGAGGGGTATATCAGGCAGGGCAATGGAAAGCTTCCAGAAGAGCGCCCGTGGCCAGGACCATCCTGGCTGACCTGCAGGCACCAAGTTGGCCTGCGTGCTGTCGCTGGTGTGGCTCCACGGCCCTTCCTCTAGGCTTTCAAGCCCTTGTACATATTCAGGTGTTTCACCTGGGAAGGGTGGGAAGAGTTCAGCAGCAGCTGGCCTGGGGCTCAGCTCACGTTTCCTCACAGAGGCCTCGGCACGGTCCCCCAGCTTTGCAATAAGGACGCTCCTTGCGTGGGCGGGCGGGGCTGCTGGCTGTATGGGAGATGATTCCCCACCTCTGACCAATTTCAGAATTGTTTACCACTGGAGCAAGTGCCTTGGTAGTGTTTTCCTCTGTATAAATGTTAGGTTCAGTTTTTTTTTTCTTTTTTGGTTCAAGTTAGATTTTATTCCTCTTTTATGTATTTATGGATATAAGCATGGAAATAATTCATTCTTATAAATACATCAGTGTGAATGGAAGAACTTTTTTTCTGTTTTATTTTTACATTTTATTTTTAAAAATTTTGAAATTTAATTTTAGTTATTTTTTTATACAGTAGGTTATTATTAGTTATCTATTTTATGCATATACATGTATACAGGTCAATCCCAATCTCCCAACTCATCCCACCACCACCACCCCATGGCTTCCCCCACTTTGTGTCCATGTCCATACGTTTGTTCTCTACCTCTGTGTCTCTATTTCTGCCCTGCAAACCAGTTCATCTGTACCATTTTTCTAGGTTCCACATATAGGCATTAATATACAATATTTGTTTTTCTCTTTCTGACTTACTTCACTCTGTATGACAGTCTCTAGATCCATCAACTTCTCTACAAATGACCCAGTTTCATTCCTTTTTTTGGCTGAGTAATATTCCATTTTATACATGTACCACATCTTTATCCATTCGTCTGTCTGTGGGCATTTAGGTTGCTTCCATTGCCTGGCTATTGTGAATAGTGCTGCAATGAACATTGTGGTGAATGTGTCTTTGTGATTTATGGTTTTCTCTGGGTATATGCCCAGAAGTGGGATTGCTGGATCCTATGGTAATTCTCTTTTTAGTTTTTTAAAGGAACCTCCATACTGTTCTCCATCGTGACTGTATCAATTTACATTCCCACCAATAGCGGAAGAGGGTTCCTTTTGTCCACACCCTCCCCAGAATTTGTTGTTTGTAGATTATCTGATGATGCCGATTCTCACAGGTGTGAGGTCTTACCTCATTGTAGTTTTGATTTGCATTTCTCTAATAATTAGTGATGTTGAGCAGCTTTTCATGTGCATCTTGGCCATCTCTGTGTCTTCTTTGAAGAAACGTCTCTTTAGATCTTCTGCCCATTTTTGTATTGGGTTGTTTGTTTTATTAATATTAAGCTGCATGAGCTGTTTATATATATTGGAGATTAAACCTTTGTCCATTGATTCGTTTGTGAACGTTTTCGCCCATTCTGAGGGTTGCCTTTTTCCATTCCCGTTTTTTTAACAAAGAAAGAAAGCAAGCAAAAGAAGCAGAACACTAATGTGCGTGAAATATGCCTCTTGAAACTGTCGTTTTGAAATATGGACGTCTCTTGAATTTTTTGGTCGATATATGACCCCAGGATTTGTTTTCAGGGCAGGTGTCATTTACAGGCCTGTAATGATTTGGAATATCCCCTGACCATTAGCGCTGGGATTAAAGCTGCTGTTGTGTGAAACGGCCACAAGGTGGCAGCAGTTCTCCCTTACCAAATCTGGTTATTAGGGCAGCAGAGCCTCAATGGAAGTCGCGTTCTAGATTGGAATGTAGAACGGAATGTGCCAGGAGAAAGCCCCTCAAGTTTGTCTCACTACTTCTTGTTCGTGTTTTTAATTTAATTTTTTATTTTTTATTACAGCAAGTTTGAGTACAACGTTTAGCTTGTTGTAGGTGTGCAAGAGGTGGTTCTTTTACACATATACATATGTCTGTTCTTCCTGGGATCCTTTTCCCATGTACGTTATGACAGAATGTTGAGTAGTCTTCTCTTGGTACTCCGTAGGTCTTTGGCGATTCTATACGTCTACTGTGTTTGTATATGTCTGTTAACCCCAATATCGTAATGAATTCAATCCTCACACCTTTCCTTTGGTGAACCATAAGTTTGTTTAATGAATCTGTGATTGCCCTTCTCCGTGGAAATATCTGCCCTGGTATCAATTTATAGGTAACACCTATAAGTGATATGATGTGATATGTGTCTTTTACTTTCTGACTTACTCCAAGTCACGTGATTACCTCGAGACTCATCTACGGTGCTGCAAATGGCATTGTGTCCTTTTTTTTCCTTGGCGAATATTCTGTCTTAGCGAGGTCCATTTTCTGCAATGTGATTCCCCGAGGGCTGAGGATTAGCTGACCTGGGCAGCCTGACCCTGCCGGCAAGCCCTCCCCAGGTGTGCCTGGGTTGAGGTCAATATAAACAGCACTCCAGGCAGCAATAGCCCCTGCAGCTGTGCCTGACTGCATATTCTCTGCTCCGTCAGCAGTCTCGGGGCTGTGCTGGTGGGAGGGTGTGAGGGTCCACGGCTTTGTGGGGGGCCCGGTGTGAGTGGGGCTCTGCTGGACTTTCGGCAGGAGTTGCCAGGCTGCCACCTGTAAAGAAGAGGATGTGTCACCCATAACTTCCACTGGAATATCTCTCCGGGCTGAGGTGAGGAAGGAAAAAAAGGAGTGGGGGCCGGGACAGGAGGGGTATATCAGGCAGGGCAATGGAAAGCTTCCAGAAGAGCGCCCGTGGCCAGGACCATCCTGGCTGACCTGCAGGCACCAAGTTGGCCTGCGTGCTGTCGCTGGTGTGGCTCCACGGCCCTTCCTCTAGGCTTTCAAGCCCTTGTACATATTCAGGTGTTTCACCTGGGAAGGGTGGGAAGAGTTCAGCAGCAGCTGGCCTGGGGCTCAGCTCACGTTTCCTCACAGAGGCCTCGGCACGGTCCCCCAGCTTTGCAATAAGGACGCTCCTTGCGTGGGCGGGCGGGGCTGCTGGCTGTATGGGAGATGATTCCCCACCTCTGACCAATTTCAGAATTGTTTACCACTGGAGCAAGTGCCTTGGTAGTGTTTTCCTCTGTATAAATGTTAGGTTCAGTTTTTTTTTTCTTTTTTGGTTCAAGTTAGATTTTATTCCTCTTTTATGTATTTATGGATATAAGCATGGAAATAATTCATTCTTATAAATACATCAGTGTGAATGGAAGAACTTTTTTTCTGTTTTATTTTTACATTTTATTTTTAAAAATTTTGAAATTTAATTTTAGTTATTTTTTTATACAGTAGGTTATTATTAGTTATCTATTTTATGCATATACATGTATACAGGTCAATCCCAATCTCCCAACTCATCCCACCACCACCACCCCATGGCTTCCCCCACTTTGTGTCCATGTCCATACGTTTGTTCTCTACCTCTGTGTCTCTATTTCTGCCCTGCAAACCAGTTCATCTGTACCATTTTTCTAGGTTCCACATATAGGCATTAATATACAATATTTGTTTTTCTCTTTCTGACTTACTTCACTCTGTATGACAGTCTCTAGATCCATCAACTTCTCTACAAATGACCCAGTTTCATTCCTTTTTTTGGCTGAGTAATATTCCATTTTATACATGTACCACATCTTTATCCATTCGTCTGTCTGTGGGCATTTAGGTTGCTTCCATTGCCTGGCTATTGTGAATAGTGCTGCAATGAACATTGTGGTGAATGTGTCTTTGTGATTTATGGTTTTCTCTGGGTATATGCCCAGAAGTGGGATTGCTGGATCCTATGGTAATTCTCTTTTTAGTTTTTGAAAGGAACCTCCATACTGTTCTCCATCGTGACTGTATCAATTTACATTCCCACCAATAGCGGAAGAGGGTTCCTTTTGTCCACACCCTCCCCAGAATTTGTTGTTTGTAGATTATCTGATGATGCCGATTCTCACAGGTGTGAGGTCTTACCTCATTGTAGTTTTGATTTGCATTTCTCTAATAATTAGTGATGTTGAGCAGCTTTTCATGTGCATCTTGGCCATCTCTGTGTCTTCTTTGAAGAAACGTCTCTTTAGATCTTCTGCCCATTTTTGTATTGGGTTGTTTGTTTTATTAATATTAAGCTGCATGAGCTGTTTATATATATTGGAGATTAAACCTTTGTCCATTGATTCGTTTGTGAACGTTTTCGCCCATTCTGAGGGTTGCCTTTTTCCATTCCCGTTTTTTTAACAAAGAAAGAAAGCAAGCAAAAGAAGCAGAACACTAATGTGCGTGAAATATGCCTCTTGAAACTGTCGTTTTGAAATATGGACGTCTCTTGAATTTTTTGGTCGATATATGACCCCAGGATTTGTTTTCAGGGCAGGTGTCATTTACAGGCCTGTAATGATTTGGAATATCCCCTGACCATTAGCGCTGGGATTAAAGCTGCTGTTGTGTGAAACGGCCACAAGGTGGCAGCAGTTCTCCCTTACCAAATCTGGTTACTAGGGCAGCAGAGCCTCAATGGAAGTCGCATTCTAGATTGGAATGTAGAACGGAATGTGCCAGGAGAAAGCCCCTCAAGTTTGTCTCACTACTTCTTGTTCGTGTTTTTAATTTAATTTTTTATTTTTTATTACAGCAAGTTTGAGTACAACGTTTAGCTTGTTGTAGGTGTGCAAGAGGTGGTTCTTTTACACATATACATATGTCTGTTCTTCCTGGGATCCTTTTCCCATGTACGTTATGACAGAATGTTGAGTAGTCTTCTCTTGGTACTCCGTAGGTCTTTGGCGATTCTATACGTCTACTGTGTTTGTATATGTCTGTTAACCCCAATATCGTAATGAATTCAATCCTCACACCTTTCCTTTGGTGAACCATAAGTTTGTTTAATGAATCTGTGATTGCCCTTCTCCGTGGAAATATCTGCCCTGGTATCAATTTATAGGTAACACCTATAAGTGATATGATATGATATGTGTCTTTTACTTTCTGACTTACTCCAAGTCACGTGATTACGTCGAGACTCATCTACGGTGCTGCAAATGGCATTGTGTCCTTTTTTTTCCTTGGCGAATATTCTGTCTTAGCGAGGTCCATTTTCTGCAATGTGATTCCCCGAGGGCTGAGGATTAGCTGACCTGGGCAGCCTGACCCTGCCGGCAAGCCCTCCCCAGGTGTGCCTGGGTTGAGGTCAATATAAACAGCACTCCAGGCAGCAATAGCCCCTGCAGCTGTGCCTGACTGCATATTCTCTGCCCCGTCAGCAGTCTCGGGGCTGTGCTGGTGGGAGGGTGTGAGGGTCCACGGCTTTGTGGGGGGCCCGGTGTGATTGGGGCTCTGCTGGACTTTCGGCAGGAGTTGCCAGGCTGCCACCTGTAAAGAAGAGGATGTGTCACCCATAACTTCCACTGGAATATCTGTCCGGGCTGAGGTGAGGAAGGAAAAAAAGGAGTGGGGGCCGGGACAGGAGGGGTATCTCAGGCAGGGCAATGGAAAGCTTCCAGAAGAGCGCCCGTGGCCAGGACCATCCTGGCTGACCTGCAGGCACCAAGTTGGCCTGCGTGCTGTCGCTGGTGTGGCTCCACGGCCCTTCCTCTAGGCTTTCAAGCCCTTGTACATATTCAGGTGTTTCACCTGGGAAGGGTGGGAAGAGTTCAGCAGCAGCTGGCCTGGGGCTCAGCTCACGTTTCCTCACAGAGGCCTCGGCACGGTCCCCCAGCTTTGCAATAAGGACGCTCCTTGCATGGGCGGGCGGGGCTGCTGGCTGTATGGGAGATGATTCCCCACTTCTGACCAATTTCAGAATTGTTTACCACTGGAGCAAGTGCCTTGGTAGTGTTTTCCTCTGTATAAATGTTAGGTTCAGTTTTTTTTTTCTTTTTTGGTTCAAGTTAGATTTTATTCCTCTTTTATGTATTTATAGATATAAGCATGGAAATAATTCATTCTTATAAATACATCAGTGTGAATGGAAGAAATTTTTTTCTGTTTTATTTTTACATTTTATTTTTAAAAATTTTGAAATTTAATTTTAGTTATTTTTTTATACAGTAGGTTATTATTAGTTATCTATTTTATGCATATACATGTATACAGGTCAATCCCAATCTCCCAACTCATCCCACCACCACCACCCCATGGCTTCCCCCACTTTGTGTCCATGTCCATACGTTTGTTCTCTACCTCTGTGTCTCTATTTCTGCCCTGCAAACCAGTTCATCTGTACCATTTTTCTAGGTTCCACATATAGGCATTAATATACAATATTTGTTTTTCTCTTTCTGACTTACTTCACTCTGTATGACAGTCTCTAGATCCATCAACTTCTCTACAAATGACCCAGTTTCATTCCTTTTTTTGGCTGAGTAATATTCCATTTTATATATGTACCACATCTTTATCCATTCGTCTGTCTGTGGGCATTTAGGTTGCTTCCATTGCCTGGCTATTGTGAATAGTGCTGCAATGAACATTGTGGTGAATGTGTCTTTGTGATTTATGGTTTTCTCTGGGTATATGCCCAGAAGTGGGATTGCTGGATCCTATGGTAATTCTCTTTTTAGTTTTTTAAAGGAACCTCCATACTGTTCTCCATCGTGACTGTATCAATTTACATTCCCACCAATAGCGGAAGAGGGTTCCTTTTGTCCACACCCTCCCCAGAATTTGTTGTTTGTAGATTATCTGATGAGGCCGATTCTCACAGGTGTGAGGTCTTACCTCATTGTAGTTTTGATTTGCATTTCTCTAATAATTAGTGATGTTGAGCAGCTTTTCATGTGCGTCTTGGCCATCTCTGTGTCTTCTTTGAAGAAACGTCTCTTTAGATCTTCTGCCCATTTTTGTATTGGGTTGTTTGTTTTATTAATATTAAGCTGCATGAGCTGTTTATATATATTGGAGATTAAACCTTTGTCCATTGATTCGTTTGTGAACGTTTTCGCCCATTCTGAGGGTTGCCTTTTTCCATTCCCGTTTTTTTAACAAAGAAAGAAAGCAAGCAAAAGAAGCAGAACACTAATGTGTGTGAAATATGCCTCTTGAAACTGTCGTTTTGAAATATGGACGTCTTTTGAATTTTTTGGTCGATATATGACCCCAGGATTTGTTTTCAGGGCAGGTGTCATTTACAGGCCTGTAATGATTTGGAATATCCCCTGACCATTAGCGCTGGGATTAAAGCTGCTGTTGTGTGAAACGGCCACAAGGTGGCAGCAGTTCTCCCTTACCAAATCTGGTTATTAGGGCAGCAGAGCCTCAATGGAAGTCGCGTTCTAGATTGGAATGTAGAACGGAATGTGCCAGGAGAAAGCCCCTCAAGTTTGTCTCACTACTTCTTGTTCGTGTTTTTAATTTAATTTTTTATTTTTTATTACAGCAAGTTTGAGTACAACGTTTAGCTTGTTGTAGGTGTGCAAGAGGTGGTTCTTTTACACATATACATATGTCTGTTCTTCCTGGGATCCTTTTCCCATGTACGTTATGACAGAATGTTGAGTAGTCTTCTCTTGGTACTCCGTAGGTCTTTGGCGATTCTATACGTCTACTGTGTTTGTATATGTCTGTTAACCCCAATATCGTAATGAATTCAATCCTCACACCTTTCCTTTGGTGAACCATAAGTTTGTTTAATGAATCTGTGATTGCCCTTCTCCGTGGAAATATCTGCCCTGGTATCAATTTATAGGTAACACCTATAAGTGATATGATGTGATATGTGTCTTTTACTTTCTGACTTACTCCAAGTCACGTGATTACCTCGAGACTCATCTACGGTGCTGCAAATGGCATTGTGTCCTTTTTTTTCCTTGGCGAACATTCTGTCTTAGCGAGGTCCATTTTCTGCAATGTGATTCCCCGAGGGCTGAGGATTAGCTGACCTGGGCAGCCTGACCCTGCCGGCAAGCCCTCCCCAGGTGTGCCTGGGTTGAGGTCAATATAAACAGCACTCCAGGCAGCAATAGCCCCTGCAGCTGTGCCTGACTGCATATTCTCTGCCCCGTCAGCAGTCTCGGGGCTGTGCTGGTGGGAGGGTGTGAGGGTCCACGGCTTTGTGGGGGGCCCGGTGTGAGTGGGGCTCTGCTGGACTTTCGGCAGGAGTTGCCAGGCTGCCACCTGTAAAGAAGAGGATGTGTCACCCATAACTTCCACTGGAATATCTGTCCGGGCTGAGGTGAGGAAGGAAAAAAAGGAGTGGGGGCCGGGACAGGAGGGGTATATCAGGCAGGGCAATGGAAAGCTTCCAGAAGAGCGCCCGTGGCCAGGACCATCCTGGCTGACCTGCAGGCACCAAGTTGGCCTGCGTGCTGTCGCTGGTGTGGCTCCACGGCCCTTCCTCTAGGCTTTCAAGCCCTTGTACATATTCAGGTGTTTCACCTGGGAAGGGTGGGAAGAGTTCAGCAGCAGCTGGCCTGGGGCTCAGCTCACGTTTCCTCACAGAGGCCTCGGCACGGTCCCCCAGCTTTGCAATAAGGACGCTCCTTGCGTGGGCGGGCGGGGCTGCTGGCTGTATGGGAGATGATTCCCCACCTCTGACCAATTTCAGAATTGTTTACCACTGGAGCAAGTGCCTTGGTAGTGTTTTCCTCTGTATAAATGTTAGGTTCAGTTTTTTTTTTCTTTTTTGGTTCAAGTTAGATTTTATTCCTCTTTTATGTATTTATGGATATAAGCATGGAAATAATTCATTCTTATAAATACATCAGTGTGAATGGAAGAACTTTTTTTCTGTTTTATTTTTACATTTTATTTTTAAAAATTTTGAAATTTAATTTTAGTTATTTTTTTATACAGTAGGTTATTATTAGTTATCTATTTTATGCATATACATGTATACAGGTCAATCCCAATCTCCCAACTCATCCCACCACCACCACCCCATGGCTTCCCCCACTTTGTGTCCATGTCCATACGTTTGTTCTCTACCTCTGTGTCTCTATTTCTGCCCTGCAAACCAGTTCATCTGTACCATTTTTCTAGGTTCCACATATAGGCATTAATATACAATATTTGTTTTTCTCTTTCTGACTTACTTCACTCTGTATGACAGTCTCTAGATCCATCAACTTCTCTACAAATGACCCAGTTTCATTCCTTTTTTTGGCTGAGTAATATTCCATTTTATACATGTACCACATCTTTATCCATTCGTCTGTCTGTGGGCATTTAGGTTGCTTCCATTGCCTGGCTATTGTGAATAGTGCTGCAATGAACATTGTGGTGAATGTGTCTTTGTGATTTATGGTTTTCTCTGGGTATATGCCCAGAAGTGGGATTGCTGGATCCTATGGTAATTCTCTTTTTAGTTTTTTAAAGGAACCTCCATACTGTTCTCCATCGTGACTGTATCAATTTACATTCCCACCAATAGCGGAAGAGGGTTCCTTTTGTCCACACCCTCCCCAGAATTTGTTGTTTGTAGATTATCTGATGATGCCGATTCTCACAGGTGTGAGGTCTTACCTCATTGTAGTTTTGATTTGCATTTCTCTAATAATTAGTGATGTTGAGCAGCTTTTCATGTGCATCTTGGCCATCTCTGTGTCTTCTTTGAAGAAACGTCTCTTTAGATCTTCTGCCCATTTTTGTATTGGGTTGTTTGTTTTATTAATATTAAGCTGCATGAGCTGTTTATATATATTGGAGATTAAACCTTTGTCCATTGATTCGTTTGTGAACGTTTTCGCCCATTCTGAGGGTTGCCTTTTTCCATTCCCGTTTTTTTAACAAAGAAAGAAAGCAAGCAAAAGAAGCAGAACACTAATGTGCGTGAAATATGCCTCTTGAAACTGTCGTTTTGAAATATGGACGTCTCTTGAATTTTTTGGTCGATATATGACCCCAGGATTTGTTTTCAGGGCAGGTGTCATTTACAGGCCTGTAATGATTTGGAATATCCCCTGACCATTAGCGCTGGGATTAAAGCTGCTGTTGTGTGAAACGGCCACAAGGTGGCAGCAGTTCTCCCTTACCAAATCTGGTTACTAGGGCAGCAGAGCCTCAATGGAAGTCGCATTCTAGATTGGAATGTAGAACGGAATGTGCCAGGAGAAAGCCCCTCAAGTTTGTCTCACTACTTCTTGTTCGTGTTTTTAATTTAATTTTTTATTTTTTATTACAGCAAGTTTGAGTACAACGTTTAGCTTGTTGTAGGTGTGCAAGAGGTGGTTCTTTTACACATATACATATGTCTGTTCTTCCTGGGATCCTTTTCCCATGTACGTTATGACAGAATGTTGAGTAGTCTTCTCTTGGTACTCCGTAGGTCTTTGGCGATTCTATACGTCTACTGTGTTTGTATATGTCTGTTAACCCCAATATCGTAATGAATTCAATCCTCACACCTTTCCTTTGGTGAACCATAAGTTTGTTTAATGAATCTGTGATTGCCCTTCTCCGTGGAAATATCTGCCCTGGTATCAATTTATAGGTAACACCTATAAGTGATATGATATGATATGTGTCTTTTACTTTCTGACTTACTCCAAGTCACGTGATTACCTCGAGACTCATCGACGGTGCTGCAAATGGCATTGTGTCCTTTTTTTTCCTTGGCGAATATTCTGTCTTAGCGAGGTCCATTTTCTGCAATGTGATTCCCCGAGGGCTGAGGATTAGCTGACCTGGGCAGCCTGACCCTGCCGGCAAGCCCTCCCCAGGTGTGCCTGGGTTGAGGTCAATATAAACAGCACTCCAGGCAGCAATAGCCCCTGCAGCTGTGCCTGACTGCATATTCTCTGCCCCGTCAGCAGTCTCGGGGCTGTGCTGGTGGGAGGGTGTGAGGGTCCACGGCTTTGTGGGGGGCCCGGTGTGATTGGGGCTCTGCTGGACTTTCGGCAGGAGTTGCCAGGCTGCCACCTGTAAAGAAGAGGATGTGTCACCCATAACTTCCACTGGAATATCTGTCCGGGCTGAGGTGAGGAAGGAAAAAAAGGAGTGGGGGCCGGGACAGGAGGGGTATCTCAGGCAGGGCAATGGAAAGCTTCCAGAAGAGCGCCCGTGGCCAGGACCATCCTGGCTGACCTGCAGGCACCAAGTTGGCCTGCGTGCTGTCGCTGGTGTGGCTCCACGGCCCTTCCTCTAGGCTTTCAAGCCCTTGTACATATTCAGGTGTTTCACCTGGGAAGGGTGGGAAGAGTTCAGCAGCAGCTGGCCTGGGGCTCAGCTCACGTTTCCTCACAGAGGCCTCGGCACGGTCCCCCAGCTTTGCAATAAGGACGCTCCTTGCATGGGCGGGCGGGGCTGCTGGCTGTATGGGAGATGATTCCCCACTTCTGACCAATTTCAGAATTGTTTACCACTGGAGCAAGTGCCTTGGTAGTGTTTTCCTCTGTATAAATGTTAGGTTCAGTTTTTTTTTTCTTTTTTGGTTCAAGTTAGATTTTATTCCTCTTTTATGTATTTATAGATATAAGCATGGAAATAATTCATTCTTATAAATACATCAGTGTGAATGGAAGAAATTTTTTTCTGTTTTATTTTTACATTTTATTTTTAAAAATTTTGAAATTTAATTTTAGTTATTTTTTTATACAGTAGGTTATTATTAGTTATCTATTTTATGCATATACATGTATACAGGTCAATCCCAATCTCCCAACTCATCCCACCACCACCACCCCATGGCTTCCCCCACTTTGTGTCCATGTCCATACGTTTGTTCTCTACCTCTGTGTCTCTATTTCTGCCCTGCAAACCAGTTCATCTGTACCATTTTTCTAGGTTCCACATATAGGCATTAATATACAATATTTGTTTTTCTCTTTCTGACTTACTTCACTCTGTATGACAGTCTCTAGATCCATCAACTTCTCTACAAATGACCCAGTTTCATTCCTTTTTTTGGCTGAGTAATATTCCATTTTATATATGTACCACATCTTTATCCATTCGTCTGTCTGTGGGCATTTAGGTTGCTTCCATTGCCTGGCTATTGTGAATAGTGCTGCAATGAACATTGTGGTGAATGTGTCTTTGTGATTTATGGTTTTCTCTGGGTATATGCCCAGAAGTGGGATTGCTGGATCCTATGGTAATTCTCTTTTTAGTTTTTTAAAGGAACCTCCATACTGTTCTCCATCGTGACTGTATCAATTTACATTCCCACCAATAGCGGAAGAGGGTTCCTTTTGTCCACACCCTCCCCAGAATTTGTTGTTTGTAGATTATCTGATGATGCCGATTCTCACAGGTGTGAGGTCTTACCTCATTGTAGTTTTGATTTGCATTTCTCTAATAATTAGTGATGTTGAGCAGCTTTTCATGTGCGTCTTGGCCATCTCTGTGTCTTCTTTGAAGAAACGTCTCTTTAGATCTTCTGCCCATTTTTGTATTGGGTTGTTTGTTTTATTAATATTAAGCTGCATGAGCTGTTTATATATATTGGAGATTAAACCTTTGTCCATTGATTCGTTTGTGAACGTTTTCGCCCATTCTGAGGGTTGCCTTTTCCATTCCCGTTTTTTTAACAAAGAAAGAAAGCAAGCAAAAGAAGCAGAACACTAATGTGCGTGAAATATGCCTCTTGAAACTGTCGTTTTGAAATATGGACGTCTTTTGAATTTTTTGGTCGATATATGACCCCAGGATTTGTTTTCAGGGCAGGTGTCATTTACAGGCCTGTAATGATTTGGAATATCCCCTGACCATTAGCGCTGGGATTAAAGCTGCTGTTGTGTGAAACGGCCACAAGGTGGCAGCAGTTCTCCCTTACCAAATCTGGTTACTAGGGCAGCAGAGCCTCAATGGAAGTCGCGTTCTAGATTGGAATGTAGAACGGAATGTGCCAGGAGAAAGCCCCTCAAGTTTGTCTCACTACTTCTTGTTCGTGTTTTTAATTTAATTTTTTATTTTTTATTACAGCAAGTTTGAGTACAACGTTTAGCTTGTTGTAGGTGTGCAAGAGGTGGTTCTTTTACACATATACATATGTCTGTTCTTCCTGGGATCCTTTTCCCATGTACGTTATGACAGAATGTTGAGTAGTCTTCTCTTGGTACTCCGTAGGTCTTTGGCGATTCTATACGTCTACTGTGTTTGTATATGTCTGTTAACCCCAATATCGTAATGAATTCAATCCTCACACCTTTCCTTTGGTGAACCATAAGTTTGTTTAATGAATCTGTGATTGCCCTTCTCCGTGGAAATATCTGCCCTGGTATCAATTTATAGGTAACACCTATAAGTGATATGATATGATATGTGTCTTTTACTTTCTGACTTACTCCAAGTCACGTGATTACCTCGAGACTCATCGACGGTGCTGCAAATGGCATTGTGTCCTTTTTTTTCCTTGGCGAATATTCTGTCTTAGCGAGGTCCATTTTCTGCAATGTGATTCCCCGAGGGCTGAGGATTAGCTGACCTGGGCAGCCTGACCCTGCCGGCAAGCCCTCCCCAGGTGTGCCTGGGTTGAGGTCAATATAAACAGCACTCCAGGCAGCAATAGCCCCTGCAGCTGTGCCTGACTGCATATTCTCTGCCCCGTCAGCAGTCTCGGGGCTGTGCTGGTGGGAGGGTGTGAGGGTCCACGGCTTTGTGGGGGGCCCGGTGTGAGTGGGGCTCTGCTGGACTTTCGGCAGGAGTTGCCAGGCTGCCACCTGTAAAGAAGAGGATGTGTCACCCATAACTTCCACTGGAATATCTCTCCGGGCTGAGGTGAGGAAGGAAAAAAAGGAGTGGGGGCCGGGACAGGAGGGGTATCTCAGGCAGGGCAATGGAAAGCTTCCAGAAGAGCGCCTGTGGCCAGGACCATCCTGGCTGACCTGCAGGCACCAAGTTGGCCTGCGTGCTGTCGCTGGTGTGGCTCCACGGCCCTTCCTCTAGGCTTTCAAGCCCTTGTACATATTCAGGTGTTTCACCTGGGAAGGGTGGGAAGAGTTCAGCAGCAGCTGGCCTGGGGCTCAGCTCACGTTTCCTCACAGAGGCCTCGGCACGGTCCCCCAGCTTTGCAATAAGGACGCTCCTTGCGTGGGCGGGCGGGGCTGCTGGCTGTATGGGAGATGATTCCCCACCTCTGACCAATTTCAGAATTGTTTACCACTGGAGCAAGTGCCTTGGTAGTGTTTTCCTCTGTATAAATGTTAGGTTCAGTTTTTTTTTTCTTTTTTGGTTCAAGTTAGATTTTATTCCTCTTTTATGTATTTATGGATATAAGCATGGAAATAATTCATTCTTATAAATACATCAGTGTGAATGGAAGAACTTTTTTTCTGTTTTATTTTTACATTTTATTTTTAAAAATTTTGAAATTTAATTTTAGTTATTTTTTTATACAGTAGGTTATTATTAGTTATCTATTTTATGCATATACATGTATACAGGTCAATCCCAATCTCCCAACTCATCCCACCACCACCACCCCATGGCTTCCCCCACTTTGTGTCCATATCCATACGTTTGTTCTCTACCTCTGTGTCTCTATTTCTGCCCTGCAAACCAGTTCATCTGTACCATTTTTCTAGGTTCCACATATAGGCATTAATATACAATATTTGTTTTTCTCTTTCTAACTTACTTCACTCTGTATGACAGTCTCTAGATCCATCAACTTCTCTACAAATGACCCAGTTTCATTCCTTTTTTTGGCTGAGTAATATTCCATTTTATATATGTACCACATCTTTATCCATTCGTCTGTCTGTGGGCATTTAGGTTGCTTCCATTGCCTGGCTATTGTGAATAGTGCTGCAATGAACATTGTGGTGAATGTGTCTTTGTGATTTATGGTTTTCTCTGGGTATATGCCCAGAAGTGGGATTGCTGGATCCTATGGTAATTCTCTTTTTAGTTTTTTAAAGGAACCTCCATACTGTTCTCCATCGTGACTGTATCAATTTACATTCCCACCAATAGCGGAAGAGGGTTCCTTTTGTCCACACCCTCCCCAGAATTTGTTGTTTGTAGATTATCTGATGAGGCCGATTCTCACAGGTGTGAGGTCTTACCTCATTGTAGTTTTGATTTGCATTTCTCTAATAATTAGTGATGTTGAGCAGCTTTTCATGTGCGTCTTGGCCATCTCTGTGTCTTCTTTGAAGAAACGTCTCTTTAGATCTTCTGCCCATTTTTGTATTGGGTTGTTTGTTTTATTAATATTAAGCTGCATGAGCTGTTTATATATATTGGAGATTAAACCTTTGTCCATTGATTCGTTTGTGAACGTTTTCGCCCATTCTGAGGGTTGCCTTTTTCCATTCCCGTTTTTTTAACAAAGAAAGAAAGCAAGCAAAAGAAGCAGAACACTAATGTGTGTGAAATATGCCTCTTGAAACTGTCGTTTTGAAATATGGACGTCTTTTGAATTTTTTGGTCGATATATGACCCCAGGATTTGTTTTCAGGGCAGGTGTCATTTACAGGCCTGTAATGATTTGGAATATCCCCTGACCATTAGCGCTGGGATTAAAGCTGCTGTTGTGTGAAACGGCCACAAGGTGGCAGCAGTTCTCCCTTACCAAATCTGGTTATTAGGGCAGCAGAGCCTCAATGGAAGTCGCGTTCTAGATTGGAATGTAGAACGGAATGTGCCAGGAGAAAGCCCCTCAAGTTTGTCTCACTACTTCTTGTTCGTGTTTTTAATTTAATTTTTTATTTTTTATTACAGCAAGTTTGAGTACAACGTTTAGCTTGTTGTAGGTGTGCAAGAGGTGGTTCTTTTACACATATACATATGTCTGTTCTTCCTGGGATCCTTTTCCCATGTACGTTATGACAGAATGTTGAGTAGTCTTCTCTTGGTACTCCGTAGGTCTTTGGCGATTCTATACGTCTACTGTGTTTGTATATGTCTGTTAACCCCAATATCGTAATGAATTCAATCCTCACACCTTTCCTTTGGTGAACCATAAGTTTGTTTAATGAATCTGTGATTGCCCTTCTCCGTGGAAATATCTGCCCTGGTATCAATTTATAGGTAACACCTATAAGTGATATGATGTGATATGTGTCTTTTACTTTCTGACTTACTCCAAGTCACGTGATTACCTCGAGACTCATCTACGGTGCTGCAAATGGCATTGTGTCCTTTTTTTTCCTTGGCGAATATTCTGTCTTAGCGAGGTCCATTTTCTGCAATGTGATTCCCCGAGGGCTGAGGATTAGCTGACCTGGGCAGCCTGACCCTGCCGGCAAGCCCTCCCCAGGTGTGCCTGGGTTGAGGTCAATATAAACAGCACTCCAGGCAGCAATAGCCCCTGCAGCTGTGCCTGACTGCATATTCTCTGCCCCGTCAGCAGTCTCGGGGCTGTGCTGGTGGGAGGGTGTGAGGGTCCACGGCTTTGTGGGGGGCCCGGTGTGAGTGGGGCTCTGCTGGACTTTCGGCAGGAGTTGCCAGGCTGCCACCTGTAAAGAAGAGGATGTGTCACCCATAACTTCCACTGGAATATCTCTCCGGGCTGAGGTGAGGAAGGAAAAAAAGGAGTGGGGGCCGGGACAGGAGGGGTATATCAGGCAGGGCAATGGAAAGCTTCCAGAAGAGCGCCCGTGGCCAGGACCATCCTGGCTGACCTGCAGGCACCAAGTTGGCCTGCGTGCTGTCGCTGGTGTGGCTCCACGGCCCTTCCTCTAGGCTTTCAAGCCCTTGTACATATTCAGGTGTTTCACCTGGGAAGGGTGGGAAGAGTTCAGCAGCAGCTGGCCTGGGGCTCAGCTCACGTTTCCTCACAGAGGCCTCGGCACGGTCCCCCAGCTTTGCAATAAGGACGCTCCTTGCATGGGCGGGCGGGGCTGCTGGCTGTATGGGAGATGATTCCCCACCTCTGACCAATTTCAGAATTGTTTACCACTGGAGCAAGTGCCTTGGTAGTGTTTTCCTCTGTATAAATGTTAGGTTCAGTTTTTTTTTCTTTTTTGGTTCAAGTTAGATTTTATTCCTCTTTTATGTATTTATGGATATAAGCATGGAAATAATTCATTCTTATAAATACATCAGTGTGAATGGAAGAACTTTTTTTCTGTTTTATTTTTACATTTTATTTTTAAAAATTTTGAAATTTAATTTAATTTATTTTTTTATACAGTAGGTTATTATTAGTTATCTCTTTTATGCATATACATGTATACAGGTCAATCCCAATCTCCCAACTCATCCCACCACCACCACCCCATGGCTTCCCCCACTTTGTGTCCATGTCCATACGTTTGTTCTCTACCTCTGTGTCTCTATTTCTGCCCTGCAAACCAGTTCATCTGTACCATTTTTCTAGGTTCCACATATAGGCATTAATATACAATATTTGTTTTTCTCTTTCTGACTTACTTCACTGTGTATGACAGTCTCTAGATCCATCAACTTCTCTACAAATGACCCAGTTTCATTCCTTTTTTTGGCTGAGTAATATTCCATTTTATACATGTACCACATCTTTATCCATTCGTCTGTCTGTGGGCATTTAGGTTGCTTCCATTGCCTGGCTATTGTGAATAGTGCTGCAAAGAACATTGTGGTGAATGTGTCTTTGTGATTTATGGTTTTCTCTGGGTATATGCCCAGAAGTGGGATTGCTGGATCCTATGGTAATTCTCTTTTTAGTTTTTTAAAGGAACCTCCATACTGTTCTCCATCGTGACTGTATCAATTTACATTCCCACCAATAGCGGAAGAGGGTTCCTTTTGTCCACACCCTCCCCAGAATTTGTTGTTTGTAGATTATCTGATGAGGCCGATTCTCACAGGTGTGAGGTCTTACCTCATTGTAGTTTTGATTTGCATTTCTCTAATAATTAGTGATGTTGAGCAGCTTTTCATGTGCGTCTTGGCCATCTCTGTGTCTTCTTTGAAGAAACGTCTCTTTAGATCTTCTGCCCATTTTTGTATTGGGTTGTTTGTTTTATTAATATTAAGCTGCATGAGCTGTTTATATATATTGGAGATTAAACCTTTGTCCATTGATTCGTTTGTGAACGTTTTCGCCCATTCTGAGGGATGCCTTTTTCCATTCCCGTTTTTTTAACAAAGAAAGAAAGCAAGCAAAAGAAGCAGAACACTAATGTGCGTGAAATATGCCTCTTGAAACTGTCGTTTTGAAATATGGACGTCTCTTGAATTTTTTGGTCGATATATGACCCCAGGATTTGTTTTCAGGGCAGGTGTCATTTACAGGCCTGTAATGATTTGGAATATCCCCTGACCATTAGCGCTGGGATTAAAGCTGCTGTTGTGTGAAACGGCCACAAGGTGGCAGCAGTTCTCCCTTACCAAATCTGGTTACTAGGGCAGCAGAGCCTCAATGGAAGTCGCGTTCTAGATTGGAATGTAGAACGGAATGTGCCAGGAGAAAGCCCCTCAAGTTTGTCTCACTACTTCTTGTTCGTGTTTTTAATTTAATTTTTTATTTTTTATTACAGCAAGTTTGAGTACAACGTTTAGCTTGTTGTAGGTGTGCAAGAGGTGGTTCTTTTACACATATACATATGTCTGTTCTTCCTGGGATCCTTTTCCCATGTACGTTATGACAGAATGTTGAGTAGTCTTCTCTTGGTACTCCGTAGGTCTTTGGTGATTCTATACGTCTACTGTGTTTGCATATGTCTGTTAACCCCAATATCGTAATGAATTCAATCCTCACACCTTTCCTTTGGTGAACCATAAGTTTGTTTAATGAATCTGTGATTGCCCTTCTCCGTGGAAATATCTGCCCTGGTATCAATTTATAGGTAACACCTATAAGTGATATGATATGATATGTGTCTTTCACTTTCTGACTTACTCCAAGTCACGTGATTACCTCGAGACTCATCTACGGTGCTGCAAATGGCATTGTGTCCTTGTTTTCCTTGGCGAATATTCTGTCTTAGCGAGGTCCATTTTCTGCAGTGTGATTCCCCGAGGGCTGAGGATTAGCTGACCTGGGCAGCCTGGCCCTGCCGGCAAGCCCTCCCCAGGTGTGCCTGGGTTGAGGTCAATATAAACAGCACTCCAGGCAGCAATAGCCCCTGCAGCTGTGCCTGACTCCATATTCTCTGCCCCGTCAGCAGTCTCGGGGCTGTGCTGGTGGGAGGGTGTGAGGGTCCACGGCTTTGTGGGGGGCCCGGTGTGAGTGGGGCTCTGCTGCACTTTCGGCAGGAGTTGCCAGGCTGCCACCTGTAAAGAAGAGGATGTGTCACCCATAACTTCCACTGGAATATCTCTCCGGGCTGAGGTGAGGAAGGAAAAAAAGGAGTGGGGGCCGGGACAGGAAGGGTATCTCAGGCAGGGCAATGGAAAGCTTCCAGAAGAGCGCCCAGGCCAGGACCATCCTGGCTGACCTGCAGGCTCCAAGTTGGCCTGCGTGCTGTTGCTGGTGTGGCTCCACGGCCCTTCCTCTAGGCTTTCAAGCCCTTGTACATATTCAGGTGTTTCACCTGGGAAGGGTGGGAAGAGTTCAGCAGCAGCTGGCCTGGGGCTCAGCTCACGTTTCCTCGCAGAGGCCTCGGCACGGTCCCCCAGCTTTGCAATAAGGACGCTCCTTGCGTGGGCGGGCGGGGCTGCTGGCTGTATGGGAGATGATTCCCCACCTCTGACCAATTTCAGAATTGTTTACCACTGGAGCAAGTGCCTTGGTAGTGTTTTCCTCTGTATAAATGTTAGGTTCAGTTTTTTTTTTCTTTTTTGGTTCAAGTTAGATTTTATTCCTCTTTTATGTATTTATGGATATAAGCATGGAAATAATTCATTCTTATAAATACATCAGTGTGAATGGAAGAACTTTTTTTCTGTTTTATTTTTACATTTTATTTTTAAAAATTTTGAAATTTAATTTATTTTTTTATACAGTAGGTTATTATTAGTTATCTATTTTATGCATATACATGTATACAGGTCAATCCCAATCTCCCAACTCATCCCACCACCACCACCCCATGGCTTCCCCCACTTTGTGTCCATGTCCATACGTTTGTTCTCTACCTCTGTGTCTCTATTTCTGCCCTGCAAACCAGTTCATCTGTACCATTTTTCTAGGTTCCACATATAGGCATTAATATACAATATTTGTTTTTCTCTTTCTGACTTACTTCACTCTGTATGACAGTCTCTAGATCCATCAACTTCTCTACAAATGACCCAGTTTCATTCCTTTTTTTGGCTGAGTAATATTCCATTTTATATATGTACCACATCTTTATCCATTCGTCTGTCTGTGGGCATTTAGGTTGCTTCCATTACCTGGCTATTGTGAATAGTGCTGCAATGAACATTGTGGTGAATGTGTCTTTGTGATTTATGGTTTTCTCTGGGTATATGCCCAGAAGTGGGATTGCTGGATCCTATGGTAATTCTCTTTTTAGTTTTTTAAAGGAACCTCCATACTGTTCTCCATCGTGACTGTATCAATTTACATTCCCACCAATAGCGGAAGAGGGTTCCTTTTGTCCACACCCTCCCCAGAATTTGTTGTTTGTAGATTATCTGATGATGCCGATTCTCACAGGTGTGAGGTCTTACCTCATTGTAGTTTTGATTTGCATTTCTCTAATAATTAGTGATGTTGAGCAGCTTTTCATGTGCGTCTTGGCCATCTCTGTGTCTTCTTTGAAGAAACGTCTCTTTAGATCTTCTGCCCATTTTTGTATTGGGTTGTTTGTTTTATTAATATTAAGCTGCATGAGCTGTTTATATATATTGGAGATTAAACCTTTGTCCATTGATTCGTTTGTGAAAGTTTTCGCCCATTCTGAGGGTTGCCTTTTTCCATTCCCGTTTTTTTAACAAAGAAAGAAAGCAAGCAAAAGAAGCAGAACACTAATGTGTGTGAAATATGCCTCTTGAAACTGTCGTTTTGAAATATGGACGTCTTTTGAATTTTTTGGTCGATATATGACCCCAGGATTTGTTTTCAGGGCAGGTGTCATTTACAGGCCTGTAATGATTTGGAATATCCCCTGACCATTAGCGCTGGGATTAAAGCTGCTGTTGTGTGAAACGGCCACAAGGTGGCAGCAGTTCTCCCTTACCAAATCTGGTTATTAGGGCAGCAGAGCCTCAATGGAAGTCGCCTTCTAGATTGGAATGTAGAACGGAATGTGCCAGGAGAAAGCCCCTCAAGTTTGTCTCACTACTTCTTGTTCGTGTTTTTAATTTAATTTTTTATTTTTTATTACAGCAAGTTTGAGTACAACGTTTAGCTTGTTGTAGGTGTGCAAGAGGTGGTTCTTTTACACATATACATATGTCTGTTCTTCCTGGGATCCTTTTCCCATGTACGTTATGACAGAATGTTGAGTAGTCTTCTCTTGGTACTCCGTAGGTCTTTGGCGATTCTATACGTCTACTGTGTTTGTATATGTCTGTTAACCCCAATATCGTAATGAATTCAATCCTCACACCTTTCCTTTGGTGAACCATAAGTTTGTTTAATGAATCTGTGATTGCCCTTCTCCGTGGAAATATCTGCCCTGGTATCAATTTATAGGTAACACCTATAAGTGATATGATGTGATATGTGTCTTTTACTTTCTGACTTACTCCAAGTCACGTGATTACCTCGAGACTCATCTACGGTGCTGCAAATGGCATTGTGTCCTTTTTTTTCCTTGGCGAATATTCTGTCTTAGCGAGGTCCATTTTCTGCAATGTGATTCCCCGAGGGCTGAGGATTAGCTGACCTGGGCAGCCTGACCCTGCCGGCAAGCCCTCCCCAGGTGTGCCTGGGTTGAGGTCAATATAAACAGCACTCCAGGCAGCAATAGCCCCTGCAGCTGTGCCTGACTGCATATTCTCTGCCCCGTCAGCAGTCTCGGGGCTGTGCTGGTGGGAGGGTGTGAGGGTCCACGGCTTTGTGGGGGGCCCGGTGTGAGTGGGGCTCTGCTGGACTTTCGGCAGGAGTTGCCAGGCTGCCACCTGTAAAGAAGAGGATGTGTCACCCATAACTTCCACTGGAATATCTCTCCGGGCTGAGGTGAGGAAGGAAAAAAAGGAGTGGGGGCCGGGACAGGAGGGGTATATCAGGCAGGGCAATGGAAAGCTTCCAGAAGAGCGCCCGTGGCCAGGACCATCCTGGCTGACCTGCAGGCACCAAGTTGGCCTGCGTGCTGTCGCTGGTGTGGCTCCACGGCCCTTCCTCTAGGCTTTCAAGCCCTTGTACATATTCAGGTGTTTCACCTGGGAAGGGTGGGAAGAGTTCAGCAGCAGCTGGCCTGGGGCTCAGCTCACGTTTCCTCACAGAGGCCTCGGCACGGTCCCCCAGCTTTGCAATAAGGACGCTCCTTGCATGGGCGGGCGGGGCTGCTGGCTGTATGGGAGATGATTCCCCACCTCTGACCAATTTCAGAATTGTTTACCACTGGAGCAAGTGCCTTGGTAGTGTTTTCCTCTGTATAAATGTTAGGTTCAGTTTTTTTTTCTTTTTTGGTTCAAGTTAGATTTTATTCCTCTTTTATGTATTTATGGATATAAGCATGGAAATAATTCATTCTTATAAATACATCAGTGTGAATGGAAGAACTTTTTTTCTGTTTTATTTTTACATTTTATTTTTAAAAATTTTGAAATTTAATTTAATTTATTTTTTTATACAGTAGGTTATTATTAGTTATCTCTTTTATGCATATACATGTATACAGGTCAATCCCAATCTCCCAACTCATCCCACCACCACCACCCCATGGCTTCCCCCACTTTGTGTCCATGTCCATACGTTTGTTCTCTACCTCTGTGTCTCTATTTCTGCCCTGCAAACCAGTTCATCTGTACCATTTTTCTAGGTTCCACATATAGGCATTAATATACAATATTTGTTTTTCTCTTTCTGACTTACTTCACTGTGTATGACAGTCTCTAGATCCATCAACTTCTCTACAAATGACCCAGTTTCATTCCTTTTTTTGGCTGAGTAATATTCCATTTTATACATGTACCACATCTTTATCCATTCGTCTGTCTGTGGGCATTTAGGTTGCTTCCATTGCCTGGCTATTGTGAATAGTGCTGCAAAGAACATTGTGGTGAATGTGTCTTTGTGATTTATGGTTTTCTCTGGGTATATGCCCAGAAGTGGGATTGCTGGATCCTATGGTAATTCTCTTTTTAGTTTTTTAAAGGAACCTCCATACTGTTCTCCATCGTGACTGTATCAATTTACATTCCCACCAATAGCGGAAGAGGGTTCCTTTTGTCCACACCCTCCCCAGAATTTGTTGTTTGTAGATTAGCTGATGAGGCCGATTCTCACAGGTGTGAGGTCTTACCTCATTGTAGTTTTGATTTGCATTTCTCTAATAATTAGTGATGTTGAGCAGCTTTTCATGTGCGTCTTGGCCATCTCTGTGTCTTCTTTGAAGAAACGTCTCTTTAGATCTTCTGCCCATTTTTGTATTGGGTTGTTTGTTTTATTAATATTAAGCTGCATGAGCTGTTTATATATATTGGAGATTAAACCTTTGTCCATTGATTCGTTTGTGAACGTTTTCGCCCATTCTGAGGGATGCCTTTTTCCATTCCCGTTTTTTTAACAAAGAAAGAAAGCAAGCAAAAGAAGCAGAACACTAATGTGCGTGAAATATGCCTCTTGAAACTGTCGTTTTGAAATATGGACGTCTCTTGAATTTTTTGGTCGATATATGACCCCAGGATTTGTTTTCAGGGCAGGTGTCATTTACAGGCCTGTAATGATTTGGAATATCCCCTGACCATTAGCGCTGGGATTAAAGCTGCTGTTGTGTGAAACGGCCACAAGGTGGCAGCAGTTCTCCCTTACCAAATCTGGTTACTAGGGCAGCAGAGCCTCAATGGAAGTCGCGTTCTAGATTGGAATGTAGAACGGAATGTGCCAGGAGAAAGCCCCTCAAGTTTGTCTCACTACTTCTTGTTCGTGTTTTTAATTTAATTTTTTATTTTTTATTACAGCAAGTTTGAGTACAACGTTTAGCTTGTTGTAGGTGTGCAAGAGGTGGTTCTTTTACACATATACATATGTCTGTTCTTCCTGGGATCCTTTTCCCATGTACGTTATGACAGAATGTTGAGTAGTCTTCTCTTGGTACTCCGTAGGTCTTTGGTGATTCTATACGTCTACTGTGTTTGCATATGTCTGTTAACCCCAATATCGTAATGAATTCAATCCTCACACCTTTCCTTTGGTGAACCATAAGTTTGTTTAATGAATCTGTGATTGCCCTTCTCCGTGGAAATATCTGCCCTGGTATCAATTTATAGGTAACACCTATAAGTGATATGATATGATATGTGTCTTTCACTTTCTGACTTACTCCAAGTCACGTGATTACCTCGAGACTCATCTACGGTGCTGCAAATGGCATTGTGTCCTTGTTTTCCTTGGCGAATATTCTGTCTTAGCGAGGTCCATTTTCTGCAGTGTGATTCCCCGAGGGCTGAGGATTAGCTGACCTGGGCAGCCTGGCCCTGCCGGCAAGCCCTCCCCAGGTGTGCCTGGGTTGAGGTCAATATAAACAGCACTCCAGGCAGCAATAGCCCCTGCAGCTGTGCCTGACTCCATATTCTCTGCCCCGTCAGCAGTCTCGGGGCTGTGCTGGTGGGAGGGTGTGAGGGTCCACGGCTTTGTGGGGGTCCCGGTGTGAGTGGGGCTCTGCTGCACTTTCGGCAGGAGTTGCCAGGCTGCCACCTGTAAAGAAGAGGATGTGTCACCCATAACTTCCACTGGAATATCTCTCCGGGCTGAGGTGAGGAAGGAAAAAAAGGAGTGGGGGCCGGGACAGGAAGGGTATCTCAGGCAGGGCAATGGAAAGCTTCCAGAAGAGCGCCCAGGCCAGGACCATCCTGGCTGACCTGCAGGCACCAAGTTGGCCTGCGTGCTGTTGCTGGTGTGGCTCCACGGCCCTTCCTCTAGGCTTTCAAGCCCTTGTACATATTCAGGTGTTTCACCTGGGAAGGGTGGGAAGAGTTCAGCAGCAGCTGGCCTGGGGCTCAGCTCACGTTTCCTCGCAGAGGCCTCGGCACGGTCCCCCAGCTTTGCAATAAGGACGCTCCTTGCGTGGGCGGGCGGGGCTGCTGGCTGTATGGGAGATGATTCCCCACCTCTGACCAATTTCAGAATTGTTTACCACTGGAGCAAGTGCCTTGGTAGTGTTTTCCTCTGTATAAATGTTAGGTTCAGTTTTTTTTTTCTTTTTTGGTTCAAGTTAGATTTTATTCCTCTTTTATGTATTTATGGATATAAGCATGGAAATAATTCATTCTTATAAATACATCAGTGTGAATGGAAGAACTTTTTTTCTGTTTTATTTTTACATTTTATTTTTAAAAATTTTGAAATTTAATTTATTTTTTTATACAGTAGGTTATTATTAGTTATCTATTTTATGCATATACATGTATACAGGTCAATCCCAATCTCCCAACTCATCCCACCACCACCACCCCATGGCTTCCCCCACTTTGTGTCCATGTCCATACGTTTGTTCTCTACCTCTGTGTCTCTATTTCTGCCCTGCAAACCAGTTCATCTGTACCATTTTTCTAGGTTCCACATATAGGCATTAATATACAATATTTGTTTTTCTCTTTCTGACTTACTTCACTCTGTATGACAGTCTCTAGATCCATCAACTTCTCTACAAATGACCCAGTTTCATTCCTTTGTTTGGCTGAGTAATATTCCATTTTATATATGTACCACATCTTTATCCATTCGTCTGTCTGTGGGCATTTAGGTTGCTTCCATTGCCTGGCTATTGTGAATAGTGCTGCAATGAACATTGTGGTGAATGTGTCTTTGTGATTTATGGTTTTCTCTGGGTATATGCCCAGAAGTGGGATTGCTGGATCCTATGGTAATTCTCTTTTTAGTTTTTTAAAGGAACCTCCATACTGTTCTCCATCGTGACTGTATCAATTTACATTCCCACCAATAGCGGAAGAGGTTTCCTTTTGTCCACACCCTCCCCAGAATTTGTTGTTTGTAGATTATCTGATGATGCCGATTCTCACAGGTGTGAGGTCTTACCTCATTGTAGTTTTGATTTGCATTTCTCTAATAATTAGTGATGTTGAGCAGCTTTTCATGTGCGTCTTGGCCATCTCTGTGTCTTCTTTGAAGAAACGTCTCTTTAGATCTTCTGCCCATTTTTGTATTGGGTTGTTTGTTTTATTAATATTAAGCTGCATGAGCTGTTTATATATATTGGAGATTAAACCTTTGTCCATTGATTCGTTTGTGAACGTTTTCGCCCATTCTGAGGGTTGCCTTTTCCATTCCCGTTTTTTTAACAAAGAAAGAAAGCAAGCAAAAGAAGCAGAAAACTAATGTGCGTGAAATATGCCTCTTGAAACTGTCGTTTTGAAATATGGACGTCTTTTGAATTTTTTGGTCGATATATGACCCCAGGATTTGTTTTCAGGGCAGGTGTCATTTACAGGCCTGTAATGATTTGGAATATCCCCTGACCATTAGCGCTGGGATTAAAGCTGCTGTTGTGTGAAACGGCCACAAGGTGGCAGCAGTTCTCCCTTACCAAATCTGGTTACTAGGGCAGCAGAGCCTCAATGGAAGTCGCGTTCTAGATTGGAATGTAGAACGGAATGTGCCAGGAGAAAGCCCCTCAAGTTTGTCTCACTACTTCTTGTTCGTGTTTTTAATTTAATTTTTTATTTTTTATTACAGCAAGTTTGAGTACAACGTTTAGCTTGTTGTAGGTGTGCAAGAGGTGGTTCTTTTACACATATACATATGTCTGTTCTTCCTGGGATCCTTTTCCCATGTACGTTATGACAGAATGTTGAGTAGTCTTCTCTTGGTACTCCGTAGGTCTTTGGCGATTCTATACGTCTACTGTGTTTGTATATGTCTGTTAACCCCAATATCGTAATGAATTCAATCCTCACACCTTTCCTTTGGTGAACCATAAGTTTGTTTAATGAATCTGTGATTGCCCTTCTCCGTGGAAATATCTGCCCTGGTATCAATTTATAGGTAACACCTATAAGTGATATGATATGATATGTGTCTTTTACTTTCTGACTTACTCCAAGTCACGTGATTACCTCGAGACTCATCGACGGTGCTGCAAATGGCATTGTGTCCTTTTTTTTCCTTGGCGAATATTCTGTCTTAGCGAGGTCCATTTTCTGCAATGTGATTCCCCGAGGGCTGAGGATTAGCTGACCTGGGCAGCCTGACCCTGCCGGCAAGCCCTCCCCAGGTGTGCCTGGGTTGAGGTCAATATAAACAGCACTCCAGGCAGCAATAGCCCCTGCAGCTGTGCCTGACTGCATATTCTCTGCCCCGTCAGCAGTCTCGGGGCTGTGCTGGTGGGAGGGTGTGAGGGTCCACGGCTTTGTGGGGGGCCCGGTGTGAGTGGGGCTCTGCTGCACTTTCGGCAGGAGTTGCCAGGCTGCCACCTGTAAAGAAGAGGATGTGTCACCCATAACTTCCACTGGAATATCTCTCCGGGCTGAGGTGAGGAAGGAAAAAAAGGAGTGGGGGCCGGGACAGGAGGGGTATCTCAGGCAGGGCAATGGAAAGCTTCCAGAAGAGCGCCTGTGGCCAGGACCATCCTGGCTGACCTGCAGGCACCAAGTTGGCCTGCGTGCTGTCGCTGGTGTGGCTCCACGGCCCTTCCTCTAGGCTTTCAAGCCCTTGTACATATTCAGGTGTTTCACCTGGGAAGGGTGGGAAGAGTTCAGCAGCATCTGGCCTGGGGCTCAGCTCACGTTTCCTCACAGAGGCCTCGGCACGGTCCCCCAGCTTTGCAATAAGGACGCTCCTTGCGTGGGCGGGCGGGGCTGCTGGCTGTATGGGAGATGATTCCCCACCTCTGACCAATTTCAGAATTGTTTACCACTGGAGCAAGTGCCTTGGTAGTGTTTTCCTCTGTATAAATGTTAGGTTCAGTTTTCTTTTTCTTTTTTGGTTCAAGTTAGATTTTATTCCTCTTTTATGTATTTATGGATATAAGCATGGAAATAATTCATTCTTATAAATACATCAGTGTGAATGGAAGAACTTTTTTTCTGTTTTATTTTTACATTTTATTTTTAAAAATTTTGAAATTTAATTTTAGTTATTTTTTTATACAGTAGGTTATTATTAGTTATCTATTTTATGCATATACATGTATACAGGTCAATCCCAATCTCCCAACTCATCCCACCACCACCACCCCATGGCTTCCCCCACTTTGTGTCCATGTCCATACGTTTGTTCTCTACCTCTGTGTCTCTATTTCTGCCCTGCAAACCAGTTCATCTGTACCATTTTTCTAGGTTCCACATATAGGCATTAATATACAATATTTGTTTTTCTCTTTCTGACTTACTTCACTCTGTATGACAGTCTCTAGATCCATCAACTTCTCTACAAATGACCCAGTTTCATTCCTTTTTTTGGCTGAGTAATATTCCATTTTATATATGTACCACATCTTTATCCATTCGTCTGTCTGTGGGCATTTAGGTTGCTTCCATTGCCTGGCTATTGTGAATAGTGCTGCAATGAACATTGTGGTGAATGTGTCTTTGTGATTTATGGTTTTCTCTGGGTATATGCCCAGAAGTGGGATTGCTGGATCCTATGGTAATTCTCTTTTTAGTTTTTTAAAGGAACCTCCATACTGTTCTCCATCGTGACTGTATCAATTTACATTCCCACCAATAGCGGAAGAGGGTTCCTTTTGTCCACACCCTCCCCAGAATTTGTTGTTTGTAGATTATCTGATGAGGCCGATTCTCACAGGTGTGAGGTCTTACCTCATTGTAGTTTTGATTTGCATTTCTCTAATAATTAGTGATGTTGAGCAGCTTTTCATGTGCGTCTTGGCCATCTCTGTGTCTTCTTTGAAGAAACGTCTCTTTAGATCTTCTGCCCATTTTTGTATTGGGTTGTTTGTTTTATTAATATTAAGCTGCATGAGCTGTTTATATATATTGGAGATTAAACCTTTGTCCATTGATTCGTTTGTGAACGTTTTCGCCCATTCTGAGGGTTGCCTTTTTCCATTCCCGTTTTTTTAACAAAGAAAGAAAGCAAGCAAAAGAAGCAGAACACTAATGTGTGTGAAATATGCCTCTTGAAACTGTCGTTTTGAAATATGGACGTCTTTTGAATTTTTTGGTCGATATATGACCCCAGGATTTGTTTTCAGGGCAGGTGTCATTTACAGGCCTGTAATGATTTGGAATATCCCCTGACCATTAGCGCTGGGATTAAAGCTGCTGTTGTGTGAAACGGCCACAAGGTGGCAGCAGTTCTCCCTTACCAAATCTGGTTATTAGGGCAGCAGAGCCTCAATGGAAGTCGCGTTCTAGATTGGAATGTAGAACGGAATGTGCCAGGAGAAAGCCCCTCAAGTTTGTCTCACTACTTCTTGTTCGTGTTTTTAATTTAATTTTTTATTTTTTATTACAGCAAGTTTGAGTACAACGTTTAGCTTGTTGTAGGTGTGCAAGAGGTGGTTCTTTTACACATATACATATGTCTGTTCTTCCTGGGATCCTTTTCCCATGTACGTTATGACAGAATGTTGAGTAGTCTTCTCTTGGTACTCCGTAGGTCTTTGGCGATTCTATACGTCTACTGTGTTTGTATATGTCTGTTAACCCCAATATCGTAATGAATTCAATCCTCACACCTTTCCTTTGGTGAACCATAAGTTTGTTTAATGAATCTGTGATTGCCCTTCTCCGTGGAAATATCTGCCCTGGTATCAATTTATAGGTAACACCTATAAGTGATATGATGTGATATGTGTCTTTTACTTTCTGACTTACTCCAAGTCACGTGATTACCTCGAGACTCATCTACGGTGCTGCAAATGGCATTGTGTCCTTTTTTTTCCTTGGCGAATATTCTGTCTTAGCGAGGTCCATTTTCTGCAATGTGATTCCCCGAGGGCTGAGGATTAGCTGACCTGGGCAGCCTGACCCTGCCGGCAAGCCCTCCCCAGGTGTGCCTGGGTTGAGGTCAATATAAACAGCACTCCAGGCAGCAATAGCCCCTGCAGCTGTGCCTGACTGCATATTCTCTGCTCCGTCAGCAGTCTCGGGGCTGTGCTGGTGGGAGGGTGTGAGGGTCCACGGCTTTGTGGGGGGCCCGGTGTGAGTGGGGCTCTGCTGGACTTTCGGCAGGAGTTGCCAGGCTGCCACCTGTAAAGAAGAGGATGTGTCACCCATAACTTCCACTGGAATATCTCTCCGGGCTGAGGTGAGGAAGGAAAAAAAGGAGTGGGGGCCGGGACAGGAGGGGTATATCAGGCAGGGCAATGGAAAGCTTCCAGAAGAGCGCCCGTGGCCAGGACCATCCTGGCTGACCTGCAGGCACCAAGTTGGCCTGCGTGCTGTCGCTGGTGTGGCTCCACGGCCCTTCCTCTAGGCTTTCAAGCCCTTGTACATATTCAGGTGTTTCACCTGGGAAGGGTGGGAAGAGTTCAGCAGCAGCTGGCCTGGGGCTCAGCTCACGTTTCCTCACAGAGGCCTCGGCACGGTCCCCCAGCTTTGCAATAAGGACGCTCCTTGCGTGGGCGGGCGGGGCTGCTGGCTGTATGGGAGATGATTCCCCACCTCTGACCAATTTCAGAATTGTTTACCACTGGAGCAAGTGCCTTGGTAGTGTTTTCCTCTGTATAAATGTTAGGTTCAGTTTTTTTTTTCTTTTTTGGTTCAAGTTAGATTTTATTCCTCTTTTATGTATTTATGGATATAAGCATGGAAATAATTCATTCTTATAAATACATCAGTGTGAATGGAAGAACTTTTTTTCTGTTTTATTTTTACATTTTATTTTTAAAAATTTTGAAATTTAATTTTAGTTATTTTTTTATACAGTAGGTTATTATTAGTTATCTATTTTATGCATATACATGTATACAGGTCAATCCCAATCTCCCAACTCATCCCACCACCACCACCCCATGGCTTCCCCCACTTTGTGTCCATGTCCATACGTTTGTTCTCTACCTCTGTGTCTCTATTTCTGCCCTGCAAACCAGTTCATCTGTACCATTTTTCTAGGTTCCACATATAGGCATTAATATACAATATTTGTTTTTCTCTTTCTGACTTACTTCACTCTGTATGACAGTCTCTAGATCCATCAACTTCTCTACAAATGACCCAGTTTCATTCCTTTTTTTGGCTGAGTAATATTCCATTTTATACATGTACCACATCTTTATCCATTCGTCTGTCTGTGGGCATTTAGGTTGCTTCCATTGCCTGGCTATTGTGAATAGTGCTGCAATGAACATTGTGGTGAATGTGTCTTTGTGATTTATGGTTTTCTCTGGGTATATGCCCAGAAGTGGGATTGCTGGATCCTATGGTAATTCTCTTTTTAGTTTTTTAAAGGAACCTCCATACTGTTCTCCATCGTGACTGTATCAATTTACATTCCCACCAATAGCGGAAGAGGGTTCCTTTTGTCCACACCCTCCCCAGAATTTGTTGTTTGTAGATTATCTGATGATGCCGATTCTCACAGGTGTGAGGTCTTACCTCATTGTAGTTTTGATTTGCATTTCTCTAATAATTAGTGATGTTGAGCAGCTTTTCATGTGCATCTTGGCCATCTCTGTGTCTTCTTTGAAGAAACGTCTCTTTAGATCTTCTGCCCATTTTTGTATTGGGTTGTTTGTTTTATTAATATTAAGCTGCATGAGCTGTTTATATATATTGGAGATTAAACCTTTGTCCATTGATTCGTTTGTGAACGTTTTCGCCCATTCTGAGGGTTGCCTTTTTCCATTCCCGTTTTTTTAACAAAGAAAGAAAGCAAGCAAAAGAAGCAGAACACTAATGTGCGTGAAATATGCCTCTTGAAACTGTCGTTTTGAAATATGGACGTCTCTTGAATTTTTTGGTCGATATATGACCCCAGGATTTGTTTTCAGGGCAGGTGTCATTTACAGGCCTGTAATGATTTGGAATATCCCCTGACCATTAGCGCTGGGATTAAAGCTGCTGTTGTGTGAAACGGCCACAAGGTGGCAGCAGTTCTCCCTTACCAAATCTGGTTACTAGGGCAGCAGAGCCTCAATGGAAGTCGCATTCTAGATTGGAATGTAGAACGGAATGTGCCAGGAGAAAGCCCCTCAAGTTTGTCTCACTACTTCTTGTTCGTGTTTTTAATTTAATTTTTTATTTTTTATTACAGCAAGTTTGAGTACAACGTTTAGCTTGTTGTAGGTGTGCAAGAGGTGGTTCTTTTACACATATACATATGTCTGTTCTTCCTGGGATCCTTTTCCCATGTACGTTATGACAGAATGTTGAGTAGTCTTCTCTTGGTACTCCGTAGGTCTTTGGCGATTCTATACGTCTACTGTGTTTGTATATGTCTGTTAACCCCAATATCGTAATGAATTCAATCCTCACACCTTTCCTTTGGTGAACCATAAGTTTGTTTAATGAATCTGTGATTGCCCTTCTCCGTGGAAATATCTGCCCTGGTATCAATTTATACGTAACACCTATAAGTGATATGATATGATATGTGTCTTTTACTTTCTGACTTACTCCAAGTCACGTGATTACGTCGAGACTCATCTACGGTGCTGCAAATGGCATTGTGTCCTTTTTTTTCCTTGGCGAATATTCTGTCTTAGCGAGGTCCATTTTCTGCAATGTGATTCCCCGAGGGCTGAGGATTAGCTGACCTGGGCAGCCTGACCCTGCCGGCAAGCCCTCCCCAGGTGTGCCTGGGTTGAGGTCAATATAAACAGCACTCCAGGCAGCAATAGCCCCTGCAGCTGTGCCTGACTGCATATTCTCTGCCCCGTCAGCAGTCTCGGGGCTGTGCTGGTGGGAGGGTGTGAGGGTCCACGGCTTTGTGGGGGGCCCGGTGTGATTGGGGCTCTGCTGGACTTTCGGCAGGAGTTGCCAGGCTGCCACCTGTAAAGAAGAGGATGTGTCACCCATAACTTCCACTGGAATATCTGTCCGGGCTGAGGTGAGGAAGGAAAAAAAGGAGTGGGGGCCGGGACAGGAGGGGTATCTCAGGCAGGGCAATGGAAAGCTTCCAGAAGAGCGCCCGTGGCCAGGACCATCCTGGCTGACCTGCAGGCACCAAGTTGGCCTGCGTGCTGTCGCTGGTGTGGCTCCACGGCCCTTCCTCTAGGCTTTCAAGCCCTTGTACATATTCAGGTGTTTCACCTGGGAAGGGTGGGAAGAGTTCAGCAGCAGCTGGCCTGGGGCTCAGCTCACGTTTCCTCACAGAGGCCTCGGCACGGTCCCCCAGCTTTGCAATAAGGACGCTCCTTGCATGGGCGGGCGGGGCTGCTGGCTGTATGGGAGATGATTCCCCACTTCTGACCAATTTCAGAATTGTTTACCACTGGAGCAAGTGCCTTGGTAGTGTTTTCCTCTGTATAAATGTTAGGTTCAGTTTTTTTTTTCTTTTTTGGTTCAAGTTAGATTTTATTCCTCTTTTATGTATTTATAGATATAAGCATGGAAATAATTCATTCTTATAAATACATCAGTGTGAATGGAAGAAATTTTTTTCTGTTTTATTTTTACATTTTATTTTTAAAAATTTTGAAATTTAATTTTAGTTATTTTTTTATACAGTAGGTTATTATTAGTTATCTATTTTATGCATATACATGTATACAGGTCAATCCCAATCTCCCAACTCATCCCACCACCACCACCCCATGGCTTCCCCCACTTTGTGTCCATGTCCATACGTTTGTTCTCTACCTCTGTGTCTCTATTTCTGCCCTGCAAACCAGTTCATCTGTACCATTTTTCTAGGTTCCACATATAGGCATTAATATACAATATTTGTTTTTCTCTTTCTGACTTACTTCACTCTGTATGACAGTCTCTAGATCCATCAACTTCTCTACAAATGACCCAGTTTCATTCCTTTTTTTGGCTGAGTAATATTCCATTTTATATATGTACCACATCTTTATCCATTCGTCTGTCTGTGGGCATTTAGGTTGCTTCCATTGCCTGGCTATTGTGAATAGTGCTGCAATGAACATTGTGGTGAATGTGTCTTTGTGATTTATGGTTTTCTCTGGGTATATGCCCAGAAGTGGGATTGCTGGATCCTATGGTAATTCTCTTTTTAGTTTTTTAAAGGAACCTCCATACTGTTCTCCATCGTGACTGTATCAATTTACATTCCCACCAATAGCGGAAGAGGGTTCCTTTTGTCCACACCCTCCCCAGAATTTGTTGTTTGTAGATTATCTGATGAGGCCGATTCTCACAGGTGTGAGGTCTTACCTCATTGTAGTTTTGATTTGCATTTCTCTAATAATTAGTGATGTTGAGCAGCTTTTCATGTGCGTCTTGGCCATCTCTGTGTCTTCTTTGAAGAAACGTCTCTTTAGATCTTCTGCCCATTTTTGTATTGGGTTGTTTGTTTTATTAATATTAAGCTGCATGAGCTGTTTATATATATTGGAGATTAAACCTTTGTCCATTGATTCGTTTGTGAACGTTTTCGCCCATTCTGAGGGTTGCCTTTTTCCATTCCCGTTTTTTTAACAAAGAAAGAAAGCAAGCAAAAGAAGCAGAACACTAATGTGTGTGAAATATGCCTCTTGAAACTGTCGTTTTGAAATATGGACGTCTTTTGAATTTTTTGGTCGATATATGACCCCAGGATTTGTTTTCAGGGCAGGTGTCATTTACAGGCCTGTAATGATTTGGAATATCCCCTGACCATTAGCGCTGGGATTAAAGCTGCTGTTGTGTGAAACGGCCACAAGGTGGCAGCAGTTCTCCCTTACCAAATCTGGTTATTAGGGCAGCAGAGCCTCAATGGAAGTCGCGTTCTAGATTGGAATGTAGAACGGAATGTGCCAGGAGAAAGCCCCTCAAGTTTGTCTCACTACTTCTTGTTCGTGTTTTTAATTTAATTTTTTATTTTTTATTACAGCAAGTTTGAGTACAACGTTTAGCTTGTTGTAGGTGTGCAAGAGGTGGTTCTTTTACACATATACATATGTCTGTTCTTCCTGGGATCCTTTTCCCATGTACGTTATGACAGAATGTTGAGTAGTCTTCTCTTGGTACTCCGTAGGTCTTTGGCGATTCTATACGTCTACTGTGTTTGTATATGTCTGTTAACCCCAATATCGTAATGAATTCAATCCTCACACCTTTCCTTTGGTGAACCATAAGTTTGTTTAATGAATCTGTGATTGCCCTTCTCCGTGGAAATATCTGCCCTGGTATCAATTTATAGGTAACACCTATAAGTGATATGATGTGATATGTGTCTTTTACTTTCTGACTTACTCCAAGTCACGTGATTACCTCGAGACTCATCTACGGTGCTGCAAATGGCATTGTGTCCTTTTTTTTCCTTGGCGAACATTCTGTCTTAGCGAGGTCCATTTTCTGCAATGTGATTCCCCGAGGGCTGAGGATTAGCTGACCTGGGCAGCCTGACCCTGCCGGCAAGCCCTCCCCAGGTGTGCCTGGGTTGAGGTCAATATAAACAGCACTCCAGGCAGCAATAGCCCCTGCAGCTGTGCCTGACTGCATATTCTCTGCCCCGTCAGCAGTCTCGGGGCTGTGCTGGTGGGAGGGTGTGAGGGTCCACGGCTTTGTGGGGGGCCCGGTGTGAGTGGGGCTCTGCTGGACTTTCGGCAGGAGTTGCCAGGCTGCCACCTGTAAAGAAGAGGATGTGTCACCCATAACTTCCACTGGAATATCTGTCCGGGCTGAGGTGAGGAAGGAAAAAAAGGAGTGGGGGCCGGGACAGGAGGGGTATATCAGGCAGGGCAATGGAAAGCTTCCAGAAGAGCGCCCGTGGCCAGGACCATCCTGGCTGACCTGCAGGCACCAAGTTGGCCTGCGTGCTGTCGCTGGTGTGGCTCCACGGCCCTTCCTCTAGGCTTTCAAGCCCTTGTACATATTCAGGTGTTTCACCTGGGAAGGGTGGGAAGAGTTCAGCAGCAGCTGGCCTGGGGCTCAGCTCACGTTTCCTCACAGAGGCCTCGGCACGGTCCCCCAGCTTTGCAATAAGGACGCTCCTTGCGTGGGCGGGCGGGGCTGCTGGCTGTATGGGAGATGATTCCCCACCTCTGACCAATTTCAGAATTGTTTACCACTGGAGCAAGTGCCTTGGTAGTGTTTTCCTCTGTATAAATGTTAGGTTCAGTTTTTTTTTTCTTTTTTGGTTCAAGTTAGATTTTATTCCTCTTTTATGTATTTATGGATATAAGCATGGAAATAATTCATTCTTATAAATACATCAGTGTGAATGGAAGAACTTTTTTTCTGTTTTATTTTTACATTTTATTTTTAAAAATTTTGAAATTTAATTTTAGTTATTTTTTTATACAGTAGGTTATTATTAGTTATCTATTTTATGCATATACATGTATACAGGTCAATCCCAATCTCCCAACTCATCCCACCACCACCACCCCATGGCTTCCCCCACTTTGTGTCCATGTCCATACGTTTGTTCTCTACCTCTGTGTCTCTATTTCTGCCCTGCAAACCAGTTCATCTGTACCATTTTTCTAGGTTCCACATATAGGCATTAATATACAATATTTGTTTTTCTCTTTCTGACTTACTTCACTCTGTATGACAGTCTCTAGATCCATCAACTTCTCTACAAATGACCCAGTTTCATTCCTTTTTTTGGCTGAGTAATATTCCATTTTATACATGTACCACATCTTTATCCATTCGTCTGTCTGTGGGCATTTAGGTTGCTTCCATTGCCTGGCTATTGTGAATAGTGCTGCAATGAACATTGTGGTGAATGTGTCTTTGTGATTTATGGTTTTCTCTGGGTATATGCCCAGAAGTGGGATTGCTGGATCCTATGGTAATTCTCTTTTTAGTTTTTTAAAGGAACCTCCATACTGTTCTCCATCGTGACTGTATCAATTTACATTCCCACCAATAGCGGAAGAGGGTTCCTTTTGTCCACACCCTCCCCAGAATTTGTTGTTTGTAGATTATCTGATGATGCCGATTCTCACAGGTGTGAGGTCTTACCTCATTGTAGTTTTGATTTGCATTTCTCTAATAATTAGTGATGTTGAGCAGCTTTTCATGTGCATCTTGGCCATCTCTGTGTCTTCTTTGAAGAAACGTCTCTTTAGATCTTCTGCCCATTTTTGTATTGGGTTGTTTGTTTTATTAATATTAAGCTGCATGAGCTGTTTATATATATTGGAGATTAAACCTTTGTCCATTGATTCGTTTGTGAACGTTTTCGCCCATTCTGAGGGTTGCCTTTTTCCATTCCCGTTTTTTTAACAAAGAAAGAAAGCAAGCAAAAGAAGCAGAACACTAATGTGCGTGAAATATGCCTCTTGAAACTGTCGTTTTGAAATATGGACGTCTCTTGAATTTTTTGGTCGATATATGACCCCAGGATTTGTTTTCAGGGCAGGTGTCATTTACAGGCCTGTAATGATTTGGAATATCCCCTGACCATTAGCGCTGGGATTAAAGCTGCTGTTGTGTGAAACGGCCACAAGGTGGCAGCAGTTCTCCCTTACCAAATCTGGTTACTAGGGCAGCAGAGCCTCAATGGAAGTCGCATTCTAGATTGGAATGTAGAACGGAATGTGCCAGGAGAAAGCCCCTCAAGTTTGTCTCACTACTTCTTGTTCGTGTTTTTAATTTAATTTTTTATTTTTTATTACAGCAAGTTTGAGTACAACGTTTAGCTTGTTGTAGGTGTGCAAGAGGTGGTTCTTTTACACATATACATATGTCTGTTCTTCCTGGGATCCTTTTCCCATGTACGTTATGACAGAATGTTGAGTAGTCTTCTCTTGGTACTCCGTAGGTCTTTGGCGATTCTATACGTCTACTGTGTTTGTATATGTCTGTTAACCCCAATATCGTAATGAATTCAATCCTCACACCTTTCCTTTGGTGAACCATAAGTTTGTTTAATGAATCTGTGATTGCCCTTCTCCCTGGAAATATCTGCCCTGGTATCAATTTATAGGTAACACCTATAAGTGATATGATATGATATGTGTCTTTTACTTTCTGACTTACTCCAAGTCACGTGATTACCTCGAGACTCATCTACGGTGCTGCAAATGGCATTGTGTCCTTTTTTTTCCTTGGCGAATATTCTGTCTTAGCGAGGTCCATTTTCTGCAATGTGATTCCCCGAGGGCTGAGGATTAGCTGACCTGGGCAGCCTGACCCTGCCGGCAAGCCCTCCCCAGGTGTGCCTGGGTTGAGGTCAATATAAACAGCACTCCAGGCAGCAATAGCCCCTGCAGCTGTGCCTGACTGCATATTCTCTGCCCCGTCAGCAGTCTCGGGGCTGTGCTGGTGGGAGGGTGTGAGGGTCCACGGCTTTGTGGGGGGCCCGGTGTGATTGGGGCTCTGCTGGACTTTCGGCAGGAGTTGCCAGGCTGCCACCTGTAAAGAAGAGGATGTGTCACCCATAACTTCCACTGGAATATCTGTCCGGGCTGAGGTGAGGAAGGAAAAAAAGGAGTGGGGGCCGGGACAGGAGGGGTATCTCAGGCAGGGCAATGGAAAGCTTCCAGAAGAGCGCCCGTGGCCAGGACCATCCTGGCTGACCTGCAGGCACCAAGTTGGCCTGCGTGCTGTCGCTGGTGTGGCTCCACGGCCCTTCCTCTAGGCTTTCAAGCCCTTGTACATATTCAGGTGTTTCACCTGGGAAGGGTGGGAAGAGTTCAGCAGCAGCTGGCCTGGGGCTCAGCTCACGTTTCCTCACAGAGGCCTCGGCACGGTCCCCCAGCTTTGCAATAAGGACGCTCCTTGCATGGGCGGGCGGGGCTGCTGGCTGTATGGGAGATGATTCCCCACCTCTGACCAATTTCAGAATTGTTTACCACTGGAGCAAGTGCCTTGGTAGTGTTTTCCTCTGTATAAATGTTAGGTTCAGTTTTTTTTTTCTTTTTTGGTTCAAGTTAGATTTTATTCCTCTTTTATGTATTTATGGATATAAGCATGGAAATAATTCATTCTTATAAATACATCAGTGTGAATGGAAGAACTTTTTTTCTGTTTTATTTTTACATTTTATTTTTAAAAATTTTGAAATTTAATTTAATTTATTTTTTTATACAGTAGGTTATTATTAGTTATCTATTTTATGCATATACATGTATACAGGTCAATCCCAATCTCCCAACTCATCCCACCACCACCACCCCATGGCTTCCCCCACTTTGTGTCCATGTCCATACGTTTGTTCTCTACCTCTGTGTCTCTATTTCTGCCCTGCAAACCAGTTCATCTGTACCATTTTTCTAGGTTCCACATATAGGCATTAATATACAATATTTGTTTTTCTCTTTCTGACTTACTTCACTCTGTATGACAGTCTCTAGATCCATCAACTTCTCTACAAATGACCCAGTTTCATTCCTTTTTTTGGCTGAGTAATATTCCATTTTATACATGTACCACATCTTTATCCATTCGTCTGTCTGTGGGCATTTAGGTTGCTTCCATTGCCTGGCTATTGTGAATAGTGCTGCAATGAACATTGTGGTGAATGTGTCTTTGTGATTTATGGTTTTCTCTGGGTATATGCCCAGAAGTGGGATTGCTGGATCCTATGGTAATTCTCTTTTTAGTTTTTTAAAGGAACCTCCATACTGTTCTCCATCGTGACTGTATCAATTTACATTCCCACCAATAGCGGAAGAGGGTTCCTTTTGTCCACACCCTCCCCAGAATTTGTTGTTTGTAGATTATCTGATGATGCCGATTCTCACAGGTGTGAGGTCTTACCTCATTGTAGTTTTGATTTGCATTTCTCTAATAATTAGTGATGTTGAGCAGCTTTTCATGTGCGTCTTGGCCATCTCTGTGTCTTCTTTGAAGAAACGTCTCTTTAGATCTTCTGCCCATTTTTGTATTGGGTTGTTTGTTTTATTAATATTAAGCTGCATGAGCTGTTTATATATATTGGAGATGAAACCTTTGTCCATTGATTCGTTTGTGAACGTTTTCGCCCATTCTGAGGGTTGCCTTTTTCCATTCCCGTTTTTTTAACAAAGAAAGAAAGCAAGCAAAAGAAGCAGAACACTAATGTGCGTGAAATATGCCTCTTGAAACTGTCGTTTTGAAATATGGACGTCTCTTGAATTTTTTGGTCGATATATGACCCCAGGATTTGTTTTCAGGGCAGGTGTCATTTACAGGCCTGTAATGATTTGGAATATCCCCTGACCATTAGCGCTGGGATTAAAGCTGCTGTTGTGTGAAACGGCCAAAAGGTGGCAGCAGTTCTCCCTTACCAAATCTGGTTACTAGGGCAGCAGAGCCTCAATGGAAGTCGCGTTCTAGATTGGAATGTAGAACGGAATGTGCCAGGAGAAAGCCCCTCAAGTTTGTCTCACTACTTCTTGTTCGTGTTTTTAATTTAATTTTTTTATTTTTTATTACAGCAAGTTTGAGTACAACGTTTAGCTTGTTGTAGGTGTGCAAGAGGTGGTTCTTTTACACATATACATATGTCTGTTCTTCCTGGGATCCTTTTCCCATGTACGTTATGACAGAATGTTGAGTAGTCTTCTCTTGGTACTCCGTAGGTCTTTGGTGATTCTATACGTCTACTGTGTTTGTATATGTCTGTTAACCCCAATATCGTAATGAATTCAATCCTCACACCTTTCCTTTGGTGAACCATAAGTTTGTTTAATGAATCTGTGATTGCCCTTCTCCGTGGAAATATCTGCCCTGGTATCAATTTATAGGTAACACCTATAAGTGATATGATATGATATGTGTCTTTCACTTTCTGACTTACTCCAAGTCACGTGATTACCTCGAGACTCATCTACGGTGCTGCAAATGGCATTGTGTCCTTTTTTTTCCTTGGCGAATATTCTGTCTTAGCGAGGTCCATTTTCTGCAATGTGATTCCCCGAGGGCTGAGGATTAGCTGACCTGGGCAGCCTGACCCTGCCGGCAAGCCCTCCCCAGGTGTGCCTGGGTTGAGGTCAATATAAACAGCACTCCAGGCAGCAATAGCCCCTGCAGCTGTGCCTGACTGCATATTCTCTGCCCCGTCAGCAGTCTCGGGGCTGTGCTGGTGGGAGGGTGTGAGGGTCCACGGCTTTGTGGGGGGCCCGGTGTGATTGGGGCTCTGCTGGACTTTCGGCAGGAGTTGCCAGGCTGCCACCTGTAAAGAAGAGGATGTGTCACCCATAACTTCCACTGGAATATCTGTCCGGGCTGAGGTGAGGAAGGAAAAAAAGGAGTGGGGGCCGGGACAGGAGGGGTATCTCAGGCAGGGCAATGGAAAGCTTCCAGAAGAGCGCCCGTGGCCAGGACCATCCTGGCTGACCTGCAGGCACCAAGTTGGCCTGCGTGCTGTCGCTGGTGTGGCTCCACGGCCCTTCCTCTAGGCTTTCAAGCCCTTGTACATATTCAGGTGTTTCACCTGGGAAGGGTGGGAAGAGTTCAGCAGCAGCTGGCCTGGGGCTCAGCTCACGTTTCCTCACAGAGGCCTCGGCACGGTCCCCCAGCTTTGCAATAAGGACGCTCCTTGCATGGGCGGGCGGGGCTGCTGGCTGTATGGGAGATGATTCCCCACCTCTGACCAATTTCAGAATTGTTTACCACTGGAGCAAGTGCCTTGGTAGTGTTTTCCTCTGTATAAATGTTAGGTTCAGTTTTTTTTTCTTTTTTGGTTCAAGTTAGATTTTATTCCTCTTTTATGTATTTATGGATATAAGCATGGAAATAATTCATTCTTATAAATACATCAGTGTGAATGGAAGAACTTTTTTTCTGTTTTATTTTTACATTTTATTTTTAAAAATTTTGAAATTTAATTTAATTTATTTTTTTATACAGTAGGTTATTATTAGTTATCTATTTTATGCATATACATGTATACAGGTCAATCCCAATCTCCCAACTCATCCCACCACCACCACCCCATGGCTTCCCCCACTTTGTGTCCATGTCCATACGTTTGTTCTCTACCTCTGTGTCTCTATTTCTGCCCTGCAAACCAGTTCATCTGTACCATTTTTCTAGGTTCCACATATAGGCATTAATATACAATATTTGTTTTTCTCTTTCTGACTTACTTCACTCTGTATGACAGTCTCTAGATCCATCAACTTCTCTACAAATGACCCAGTTTCATTCCTTTTTTTGGCTGAGTAATATTCCATTTTATACATGTACCACATCTTTATCCATTCGTCTGTCTGTGGGCATTTAGGTTGCTTCCATTGCCTGGCTATTGTGAATAGTGCTGCAATGAACATTGTGGTGAATGTGTCTTTGTGATTTATGGTTTTCTCTGGGTATATGCCCAGAAGTGGGATTGCTGGATCCTATGGTAATTCTCTTTTTAGTTTTTTAAAGGAACCTCCATACTGTTCTCCATCGTGACTGTATCAATTTACATTCCCACCAATAGCGGAAGAGGGTTCCTTTTGTCCACACCCTCCCCAGAATTTGTTGTTTGTAGATTATCTGATGATGCCGATTCTCACAGGTGTGAGGTCTTACCTCATTGTAGTTTTGATTTGCATTTCTCTAATAATTAGTGATGTTGAGCAGCTTTTCATGTGCGTCTTGGCCATCTCTGTGTCTTCTTTGAAGAAACGTCTCTTTAGATCTTCTGCCCATTTTTGTATTGGGTTGTTTGTTTTATTAATATTAAGCTGCATGAGCTGTTTATATATATTGGAGATTAAACCTTTGTCCATTGATTCGTTTGTGAACGTTTTCGCCCATTCTGAGGGTTGCCTTTTTCCATTCCCGTTTTTTTAACAAAGAAAGAAAGCAAGCAAAAGAAGCAGAACACTAATGTGCGTGAAATATGCCTCTTGAAACTGTCGTTTTGAAATATGGACGTCTCTTGAATTTTTTGGTCGATATATGACCCCAGGATTTGTTTTCAGGGCAGGTGTCATTTACAGGCCTGTAATGATTTGGAATATCCCCTGACCATTAGCGCTGGGATTAAAGCTGCTGTTGTGTGAAACGGCCACAAGGTGGCAGCAGTTCTCCCTTACCAAATCTGGTTACTAGGGCAGCAGAGCCTCAATGGAAGTCGCGTTCTAGATTGGAATGTAGAACGGAATGTGCCAGGAGAAAGCCCCTCAAGTTTGTCTCACTACTTCTTGTTCGTGTTTTTAATTTAATTTTTTATTTTTTATTACAGCAAGTTTGAGTACAACGTTTAGCTTGTTGTAGGTGTGCAAGAGGTGGTTCTTTTACACATATACATATGTCTGTTCTTCCTGGGATCCTTTTCCCATGTACGTTATGACAGAATGTTGAGTAGTCTTCTCTTGGTACTCCGTAGGTCTTTGGTGATTCTATACGTCTACTGTGTTTGTATATGTCTGTTAACCCCAATATCGTAATGAATTCAATCCTCACACCTTTCCTTTGGTGAACCATAAGTTTGTTTAATGAATCTGTGATTGCCCTTCTCCGTGGAAATATCTGCCCTGGTATCAATTTATAGGTAACACCTATAAGTGATATGATATGATATGTGTCTTTCACTTTCTGACTTACTCCAAGTCACGTGATTACCTCGAGACTCATCTACGGTGCTGCAAATGGCATTGTGTCCTTGTTTTCCTTGGCGAATATTCTGTCTTAGCGAGGTCCATTTTCTGCAGTGTGATTCCCCGAGGGCTGAGGATTAGCTGACCTGGGCAGCCTGGCCCTGCCGGCAAGCCCTCCCCAGGTGTGCCTGGGTTGAGGTCAATATAAACAGCACTCCAGGCAGCAATAGCCCCTGCAGCTGTGCCTGACTCCATATTCTCTGCCCCGTCAGCAGTCTCGGGGCTGTGCTGGTGGGAGGGTGTGAGGGTCCACGGCTTTGTGGGGGGCCCGGTGTGAGTGGGGCTCTGCTGCACTTTCGGCAGGAGTTGCCAGGCTGCCACCTGTAAAGAAGAGGATGTGTCACCCATAACTTCCACTGGAATATCTCTCCGGGCTGAGGTGAGGAAGGAAAAAAAGGAGTGGGGGCCGGGACAGGAAGGGTATCTCAGGCAGGGCAATGGAAAGCTTCCAGAAGAGCGCCCGTGGCCAGGACCATCCTGGCTGACCTGCAGGCACCAAGTTGGCCTGCGTGCTGTTGCTGGTGTGGCTCCACGGCCCTTCCTCTAGGCTTTCAAGCCCTTGTACATATTCAGGTGTTTCACCTGGGAAGGGTGGGAAGAGTTCAGCAGCAGCTGGCCTGGGGCTCAGCTCACGTTTCCTCACAGAGGCCTCGGCACGGTCCCCCAGCTTTGCAATAAGGACGCTCCTTGCGTGGGCGGGCGGGGCTGCTGGCTGTATGGGAGATGATTCCCCACCTCTGACCAATTTCAGAATTGTTTACCACTGGAGCAAGTGCCTTGGTAGTGTTTTCCTCTGTATAAATGTTAGGTTCAGTTTTTTTTTTCTTTTTTGGTTCAAGTTAGATTTTATTCCTCTTTTATGTATTTATGGATATAAGCATGGAAATAATTCATTCTTATAAATACATCAGTGTGAATGGAAGAACTTTTTTTCTGTTTTATTTTTACATTTTATTTTTAAAAATTTTGAAATTTAATTTACTTTTTTATACAGTAGGTTATTATTAGTTATCTATTTTATGCATATACATGTATACAGGTCAATCCCAATCTCCCAACTCATCCCACCACCACCACCCCATGGCTTCCCCCACTTTGTGTCCATGTCCATACGTTTGTTCTCTACCTCTGTGTCTCTATTTCTGCCCTGCAAACCAGTTCATCTGTACCATTTTTCTAGGTTCCACATATAGGCATTAATATACAATATTTGTTTTTCTCTTTCTGACTTACTTCACTCTGTATGACAGTCTCTAGATCCATCAACTTCTCTACAAATGACCCAGTTTCATTCCTTTTTTTGGCTGAGTAATATTCCATTTTATATATGTACCACATCTTTATCCATTCATCTGTCTGTGGGCATTTAGGTTGCTTCCATTACCTGGCTATTGTAAATAGTGCTGCAATGAACATTGTGGTGAATGTGTCTTTGTGATTTATGGTTTTCTCTGGGTATATGCCCAGAAGTGGGATTGCTGGATCCTATGGTAATTCTCTTTTTAGTTTTTTAAAGGAACCTCCATACTGTTCTCCATCGTGACTGTATCAATTTACATTCCCACCAATAGCGGAAGAGGGTTCCTTTTGTCCACACCCTCCCCAGAATTTGTTGTTTGTAGATTAGCTGATGAGGCCGATTCTCACAGGTTTGAGGTCTTACCTCATTGTAGTTTTGATTTGCATTTCTCTAATAATTAGTGATGTTGAGCAGCTTTTCATGTGCGTCTTGGCCATCTCTGTGTCTTCTTTGAAGAAACGTCTCTTTAGATCTTCTGCCCATTTTTGTATTGGGTTGTTTGTTTTATTAATATTAAGCTGCATGAGCTGTTTATATATATTGGAGATGAAACCTTTGTCCATTGATTCGTTTGTGAACGTTTTCGCCCATTCTGAGGGTTGCCTTTTTCCATTCCCGTTTTTTTAACAAAGAAAGAAAGCAAGCAAAAGAAGCAGAACACTAATGTGCGTGAAATATGCCTCTTGAAACTGTCGTTTTGAAATATGGACGTCTTTTGAATTTTTTGGTCGATATATGACCCCAGGATTTGTTTTCAGGGCAGGTGTCATTTACAGGCCTGTAATGATTTGGAATATCCACTGACCATTAGCGCTGGGATTAAAGCTGCTGTTGTGTGAAACGGCCACAAGGTGGCAGCAGTTCTCCCTTACCAAATCTGGTTACTAGGGCAGTAGAGCCTCAATGGAAGTCGCGTTCTAGATTGGAATGTAGAACGGAATGTGCCAGGAGAAAGCCCCTCAAGTTTGTCTCACTACTTCTTGTTCGTGTTTTTAATTTAATTTTTTATTTTTTATTACAGCAAGTTTGAGTACAACGTTTAGCTTGTTGTAGGTGTGCAAGAGGTGGTTCTTTTACACATATACATATGTCTGTTCTTCCTGGGATCCTTTTCCCATGTACGTTATGACAGAATGTTGAGTAGTCTTCTCTTGGTTCTCTGTAGGTCTTTGGTGAATCTATACGTCTACTGTGTTTGTATATGTCTGTTAACCCCAATATCGTAATGAATTCAATCCTCACACCTTTCCTTTGGTGAACCATAAGTTTGTTTAATGAATCTGTGATTGCCCTTCTCCGTGGAAATATCTGCCCTGGTATCAATTTATAGGTAACACCTATAAGTGATATGATATGATATGTGTCTTTCACTTTCTGACTTACTCCAAGTCACGTGATTAACTCGAGACTCATCTACGGTGCTGCCAATGGCATTGTGTCCTTGTTTTCCTTGGCGAATATTCTGTCTTAGCGAGGTCCATTTTCTGCAGTGTGATTCCCCGAGGGCTGAGGATTAGCTGACCTGGGCAGCCTGGCCCTGCCGGCAAGCCCTCCCCAGGTGTGCCTGGGTTGAGGTCAATATAAACAGCACTCCAGGCAGCAATAGCCCCTGCAGCTGTGCCTGACTGCATATTCTCTGCCCCGTCAGCAGTCTCGGGGCTGTGCTGGTGGGAGGGTGTGAGGGTCCACGGCTTTGTGGGGGGCCCGGTGTGAGTGGGGCTCTGCTGCACTTTCGGCAGGAGTTGCCAGGCTGCCACCTGTAAAGAAGAGGATGTGTCACCCATAACTTCCACTGGAATATCTCTCCGGGCTGAGGTGAGGAAGGAAAAAAAGGAGTGGGGGCCGGGACAGGAAGGGTATCTCAGGCAGGGCAATGGAAAGCTTCCAGAAGAGCGCCCGTGGCCAGGACCATCCTGGCTGACCTGCAGGCACCAAGTTGGCCTGCGTGCTGTTGCTGGTGTGGCTCCACGGCACTTCCTCTAGGCTTTCAAGCCCTTGTACATATTCAGGTGTTTCACCTGGGAAGGGTGGGAAGAGTTCAGCAGCAGCTGGCCTGGGGCTCAGCTCACGTTTCCTCACAGAGGCCTCGGCACGGTCCCCCAGCTTTGCAATAAGGACGCTCCTTGCGTGGGCGGGCGGGGCTGCTGGCTGTATGGGAGATGATTCCCCACCTCTGACCAATTTCAGAATTGTTTACCACTGGAGCAAGTGCCTTGGTAGTGTTTTCCTCTGTATAAATGTTAGGTTCAGTTTTTTTTTTCTTTTTTGGTTCAAGTTAGATTTTATTCCTCTTTTATGTATTTATGGATATAAGCATGGAAATAATTCATTCTTATAAATACATCAGTGTGAATGGAAGAACTTTTTTTCTGTTTTATTTTTACATTTTATTTTTAAAAATTTTGAAATTTAATTTATTTTTTTATACAGTAGGTTATTATTAGTTATCTATTTTATGCATATACATGTATACAGGTCAATCCCAATCTCCCAACTCATCCCACCACCACCACCCCATGGCTTCCCCCACTTTGTGTCCATGTCCATACGTTTGTTCTCTACCTCTGTGTCTCTATTTCTGCCCTGCAAACCAGTTCATCTGTACCATTTTTCTAGGTTCCACATATAGGCATTAATATACAATATTTGTTTTTCTCTTTCTGACTTACTTCACTCTGTATGACAGTCTCTAGATCCATCAACTTCTCTACAAATGACCCAGTTTCATTCCTTTTTTTGGCTGAGTAATATTCCATTTTATATATGTACCACATCTTTATCCATTCATCTGTCTGTGGGCATTTAGGTTGCTTCCATTACCTGGCTATTGTAAATAGTGCTGCAATGAACATTGTGGTGAATGTGTCTTTGTGATTTATGGTTTTCTCTGGGTATATGCCCAGAAGTGGGATTGCTGGATCCTATGGTAATTCTCTTTTTAGTTTTTTAAAGGAACCTCCATACTGTTCTCCATCGTGACTGTATCAATTTACATTCCCACCAATAGCGGAAGAGGGTTCCTTTTGTCCACACCCTCCCCAGAATTTGTTGTTTGTAGATTAGCTGATGAGGCCGATTCTCACAGGTTTGAGGTCTTACCTCATTGTAGTTTTGATTTGCATTTCTCTAATAATTAGTGATGTTGAGCAGCTTTTCATGTGCGTCTTGGCCATCTCTGTGTCTTCTTTGAAGAAACGTCTCTTTAGATCTTCTGCCCATTTTTGTATTGGGTTGTTTGTTTTATTAATATTAAGCTGCATGAGCTGTTTATATATATTGGAGATGAAACCTTTGTCCATTGATTCGTTTGTGAACGTTTTCGCCCATTCTGAGGGTTGCCTTTTTCCATTCCCGTTTTTTTAACAAAGAAAGAAAGCAAGCAAAAGAAGCAGAACACTAATGTGCGTGAAATATGCCTCTTGAAACTGTCGTTTTGAAATATGGACGTCTTTTGAATTTTTTGGTCGATATATGACCCCAGGATTTGTTTTCAGGGCAGGTGTCATTTACAGGCCTGTAATGATTTGGAATATCCACTGACCATTAGCGCTGGGATTAAAGCTGCTGTTGTGTGAAACGGCCACAAGGTGGCAGCAGTTCTCCCTTACCAAATCTGGTTACTAGGGCAGTAGAGCCTCAATGGAAGTCGCGTTCTAGATTGGAATGTAGAACGGAATGTGCCAGGAGAAAGCCCCTCAAGTTTGTCTCACTACTTCTTGTTCGTGTTTTTAATTTAATTTTTTATTTTTTATTACAGCAAGTTTGAGTACAACGTTTAGCTTGTTGTAGGTGTGCAAGAGGTGGTTCTTTTACACATATACATATGTCTGTTCTTCCTGGGATCCTTTTCCCATGTACGTTATGACAGAATGTTGAGTAGTCTTCTCTTGGTTCTCTGTAGGTCTTTGGTGAATCTATACGTCTACTGTGTTTGTATATGTCTGTTAACCCCAATATCGTAATGAATTCAATCCTCACACCTTTCCTTTGGTGAACCATAAGTTTGTTTAATGAATCTGTGATTGCCCTTCTCCGTGGAAATATCTGCCCTGGTATCAATTTATAGGTAACACCTATAAGTGATATGATATGATATGTGTCTTTCACTTTCTGACTTACTCCAAGTCACGTGATTAACTCGAGACTCATCTACGGTGCTGCCAATGGCATTGTGTCCTTGTTTTCCTTGGCGAATATTCTGTCTTAGCGAGGTCCATTTTCTGCAGTGTGATTCCCCGAGGGCTGAGGATTAGCTGACCTGGGCAGCCTGGCCCTGCCGGCAAGCCCTCCCCAGGTGTGCCTGGGTTGAGGTCAATATAAACAGCACTCCAGGCAGCAATAGCCCCTGCAGCTGTGCCTGACTGCATATTCTCTGCCCCGTCAGCAGTCTCGGGGCTGTGCTGGTGGGAGGGTGTGAGGGTCCACGGCTTTGTGGGGGGCCCGGTGTGAGTGGGGCTCTGCTGCACTTTCGGCAGGAGTTGCCAGGCTGCCACCTGTAAAGAAGAGGATGTGTCACCCATAACTTCCACTGGAATATCTCTCCGGGCTGAGGTGAGGAAGGAAAAAAAGGAGTGGGGGCCGGGACAGGAAGGGTATCTCAGGCAGGGCAATGGAAAGCTTCCAGAAGAGCGCCCGTGGCCAGGACCATCCTGGCTGACCTGCAGGCACCAAGTTGGCCTGCGTGCTGTTGCTGGTGTGGCTCCACGGCCCTTCCTCTAGGCTTTCAAGCCCTTGTACATATTCAGGTGTTTCACCTGGGAAGGGTGGGAAGAGTTCAGCAGCAGCTGGCCTGGGGCTCAGCTCACGTTTCCTCACAGAGGCCTCGGCATGGTCCCCCAGCTTTGCAATAAGGACGCTCCTTGCGTGGGCGGGCGGGGCTGCTGGCTGTATGGGAGATGATTCCCCACCTCTGACCAATTTCAGAATTGTTTACCACTGGAGCAAGTGCCTTGGTAGTGTTTTCCTCTGTATAAATGTTAGGTTCAGTTTTTTTTTTCTTTTTTGGTTCAAGTTAGATTTTATTCCTCTTTTATGTATTTATGGATATAAGCATGGAAATAATTCATTCTTATAAATACATCAGTGTGAATGGAAGAACTTTTTTTCTGTTTTATTTTTACATTTTATTTTTAAAAATTTTGAAATTTATTTTTTTATACAGTAGGTTATTATTAGTTATCTATTTTATGCATATACATGTATACAGGTCAATCCCAATCTCCCAACTCATCCCACCACCACCACCCCATGGCTTCCCCCACTTTGTGTCCATGTCCATACGTTTGTTCTCTACCTCTGTGTCTCTATTTCTGCCCTGCAAACCAGTTCATCTGTACCATTTTTCTAGGTTCCACATATAGGCATTAATATACAATATTTGTTTTTCTCTTTCTGACTTACTTCACTCTGTATGACAGTCTCTAGATCCATCAACTTCTCTACAAATGACCCAGTTTCATTCCTTTTTTTGGCTGAGTAATATTCCATTTTATATATGTACCACATCTTTATCCATTCGTCTGTCTGTGGGCATTTAGGTTGCTTCCATTACCTGGCTATTGTAAATAGTGCTGCAATGAACATTGTGGTGAATGTGTCTTTGTGATTTATGGTTTTCTCTGGGTATATGCCCAGAAGTGGGATTGCTGGATCCTATGGTAATTCTCTTTTTAGTTTTTAAAAGGAACCTCCATACTGTTCTCCATAGTGACTGTATCAATTTACATTCCCACCAATAGCGGAAGAGGGTTCCTTTTGTCCACACCCTCCCCAGAATTTGTTGTTTGTAGATTAGCTGATGAGGCCGATTCTCACAGGTGTGAGGTCTTACCTCATTGTAGTTTTGATTTGCATTTCTCTAATAATTAGTGATGTTGAGCAGCTTTTCATGTGCGTCTTGGCCATCTCTGTGTCTTCTTTGAAGAAACGTCTCTAGATCTTCTGCCCATTTTTGTATTGGGTTGTTTGTTTTATTAATATTAAGCTGCATGAGCTGTTTATATATATTGGAGATTAAACCTTTGTCCATTGATTCGTTTGTGAACGTTTTCGCCCATTCTGAGGGTTGCCTTTTTCCATTCCCGTTTTTTTAACAAAGAAAGAAAGCAAGCAAAAGAAGCAGAACACTAATGTGCGTGAAATATGCCTCTTGAAACTGTCGTTTTGAAATATGGACGTCTTTTGAATTTTTTGGTCGATATATGACCCCAGGATTTGTTTTCAGGGCAGGTGTCATTTACAGGCCTGTAATGATTTGGAATATCCACTGACCATTAGCGCTGGGATTAAAGCTGCTGTTGTGTGAAAAGGCCACAAGGTGGCAGCAGTTCTCCCTTACCAAATCTGGTTACTAGGGCAGCAGAGCCTCAATGGAAGTCGCGTTCTAGATTGGAATGTAGAACGGAATGTGCCAGGAGAAAGCCCCTCAAGTTTGTCTCACTACTTCTTGTTCGTGTTTTTAATTTAATTTTTTATTTTTTATTACAGCAAGTTTGAGTACAACGTTTAGCTTGTTGTAGGTGTGCAAGAGGTGGTTCTTTTACACATATACATATGTCTGTTCTTCCTGGGATCCTTTTCCCATGTACGTTATGACAGAATGTTGAGTAGTCTTCTCTTGGTACTCCGTAGGTCTTTGGTGAATCTATACGTCTACTGTGTTTGTATATGTCTGTTAACCCCAATATCGTAATGAATTCAATCCTCACACCTTTCCTTTGGTGAACCATAAGTTTGTTTAATGAATCTGTGATTGCCCTTCTCCGTGGAAATATCTGCCCTGGTATCAATTTATAGGTAACACCTATAAGTGATATGATATGATATGTGTCTTTCACTTTCTGACTTACTCCAAGTCACGTGATTACCTCGAGACTCATCTACGGTGCTGCAAATGGCATTGTGTCCTTGTTTTCCTTGGCGAATATTCTGTCTTAGCGAGGTCCATTTTCTGCAGTGTGATTCCCCGAGGGCTGAGGATTAGCTGACCTGGGCAGCCTGGCCCTGCTGGCAAGCCCTCCCCTGGTGTGCCTGGGTTGAGGTCAATATAAACAGCACTCCAGGCAGCAATAGCCCCTGCAGCTCTGCCTGACTCCATATTCTCTGCCCCGTCAGCAGTCTCGGGGCTGTGCTGGTGGGAGGGTGTGAGGGTCCACGGCTTTGTGGGGGGCCCGGTGTGAGTGGGGCTCTGCTGCACTTTCGGCAGGAGTTGCCAGGCTGCCACCTGTAAAGAAGAGGATGTGTCACCCATAACTTCCACTGGAATATCTCTCCGGGCTGAGGTGAGGAAGGAAAAAAAGGAGTGGGGGCCGGGACAGGAGGGCTATCTCAGGCAGGGCAATGGAAAGCTTCCAGAAGAGCGCCCATGGCCAGGACCATCCTGGCTGACCTGCAGGCACCAAGTTGGCCTGCGTGCTGTCGCTGGTGTTGCTCCACGGCCCTTCCTCTAGGCTTTCAAGCCCTTGTACATATTCAGGTGTTTCACCTGGGAAGGGTGGGAAGAGTTCAGCAGCAGCTGGCCTGGGGCTCAGCTCACGTTTCCTCACAGAGGCCTCGGCACGGTCCCCCAGCTTTGCAATAAGGACGCTCCTTGCATGGGCGGGCGGGGCTGCTGGCTGTATGGGAGATGATTCCCCACCTCTGACCAATTTCAGAATTGTTTACCACTGGAGCAAGTGCCTTGGTAGTGTTTTCCTCTGTATAAATGTTAGGTTCAGTTTTTTTTTTCTTTTTTGGTTCAAGTTAGATTTTATTCCTCTTTTATGTATTTATGGATATAAGCATGGAAATAATTCATTCTTATAAATACATCAGTGTGAATGGAAGAACTTTTTTTCTGTTTTATTTTTACATTTTATTTTTAAAAATTTTGAAATTTAATTTAATTTATTTTTTTATACAGTAGGTTATTATTAGTTATCTATTTTATGCATATACATGTATACAGGTCAATCCCAATCTCCCAACTCATCCCACCACCACCACCCCATGGCTTCCCCCACTTTGTGTCCATGTCCATACGTTTGTTCTCTACCTCTGTGTCTCTATTTCTGCCCTGCAAACCAGTTCATCTGTACCATTTTTCTAGGTTCCACATATAGGCATTAATATACAATATTTGTTTTTCTCTTTCTGACTTACTTCACTCTGTATGACAGTCTCTAGATCCATCAACTTCTCTACAAATGACCCAGTTTCATTCCTTTTTTTGGCTGAGTAATATTCCATTTTATACATGTACCACATCTTTATCCATTCGTCTGTCTGTGGGCATTTAGGTTGCTTCCATTGCCTGGCTATTGTGAATAGTGCTGCAATGAACATTGTGGTGAATGTGTCTTTGTGATTTATGGTTTTCTCTGGGTATATGCCCAGAAGTGGGATTGCTGGATCCTATGGTAATTCTCTTTTTAGTTTTTTAAAGGAACCTCCATACTGTTCTCCATCGTGACTGTATCAATTTACATTCCCACCAATAGCGGAAGAGGGTTCCTTTTGTCCACACCCTCCCCAGAATTTGTTGTTTGTAGATTAGCTGATGAGGCCGATTCTCACAGGTGTGAGGTCTTACCTCATTGTAGTTTTGATTTGCATTTCTCTAATAAATAGTGATGTTGAGCAGCTTTTCATGTGCGTCTTGGCCATCTCTGTGTCTTCTTTGAAGAAACGTCTCTTTAGATCTTCTGCCCATTTTTGTATTGGGTTGTTTGTTTTATTAATATTAAGCTGCATGAGCTGTTTATATATATTGGAGATGAAACCTTTGTCCATTGATTCGTTTGTGAACGTTTTCGCCCATTCTGAGGGTTGCCTTTTTCCATTCCCGTTTTTTTAACAAAGAAAGCAAGCAAGCAAAAGAAGCAGAACACTAATGTGCGTGAAATATGCCTCTTGAAACTGTCGTTTTGAAATATGGACGTCTCTTGAATTTTTTGGTCGATATATGACCCCAGGATTTGTTTTCAGGGCAGGTGTCATTTACAGGCCTGTAATGATTTGGAATATCCCCTGACCATTAGCGCTGGGATTAAAGCTGCTGTTGTGTGAAACGGCCACAAGGTGGCAGCAGTTCTCCCTTACCAAATCTGGTTACTAGGGCAGCAGAGCCTCAATGGAAGTCGCGTTCTAGATTGGAATGTAGAACGGAATGTGCCAGGAGAAAGCCCCTCAAGTTTGTCTCACTACTTCTTGTTCGTGTTTTTAATTTAATTTTTTATTTTTTATTACAGCAAGTTTGAGTACAACGTTTAGCTTGTTGTAGGTGTGCAAGAGGTGGTTCTTTTACACATATACATATGTCTGTTCTTCCTGGGATCCTTTTCCCATGTACGTTATGACAGAATGTTGAGTAGTCTTCTCTTGGTACTCCGTAGGTCTTTGGTGATTCTATACGTCTACTGTGTTTGTATATGTCTGTTAACCCCAATATCGTAATGAATTCAATCCTCACACCTTTCCTTTGGTGAACCATAAGTTTGTTTAATGAATCTGTGATTGCCCTTCTCCGTGGAAATATCTGCCCTGGTATCAATTTATAGGTAACACCTATAAGTGATATGATATGATATGTGTCTTTCACTTTCTGACTTACTCCAAGTCACGTGATTACCTCGAGACTCATCTACGGTGCTGCAAATGGCATTGTGTCCTTGTTTTCCTTGGCGAATATTCTGTCTTAGCGAGGTCCATTTTCTGCAGTGTGATTCCCCGAGGGCTGAGGATTAGCTGACCTGGGCAGCCTGGCCCTGCCGGCAAGCCCTCCCCAGGTGTGCCTGGGTTGAGGTCAATATAAACAGCACTCCAGGCAGCAATAGCCCCTGCAGCTGTGCCTGACTCCATATTCTCTGCCCCGTCAGCAGTCTCGGGGCTGTGCTGGTGGGAGGGTGTGAGGGTCCACGGCTTTGTGGGGGGCCCGGTGTGAGTGGGGCTCTGCTGCACTTTCGGCAGGAGTTGCCAGGCTGCCACCTGTAAAGAAGAGGATGTGTCACCCATAACTTCCACTGGAATATCTCTACGGGCTGAGGTGAGGAAGGAAAAAAAGGAGTGGGGGCCGGGACAGGAAGGGTATCTCAGGCAGGGCAATGGAAAGCTTCCAGAAGAGCGCCCGTGGCCAGGACCATCCTGGCTGACCTGCAGGCACCAAGTTGGCCTGCGTGCTGTTGCTGGTGTGGCTCCACGGCCCTTCCTCTAGGCTTTCAAGCCCTTGTACATATTCAGGTGTTTCACCTGGGAAGGGTGGGAAGAGTTCAGCAGCAGCTGGCCTGGGGCTCAGCTCACGTTTCCTCACAGAGGCCTCGGCACGGTCCCCCAGCTTTGCAATAAGGACGCTCCTTGCGTGGGCGGGCGGGGCTGCTGGCTGTATGGGAGATGATTCCCCACCTCTGACCAATTTCAGAATTGTTTACCACTGGAGCAAGTGCCTTGGTAGTGTTTTCCTCTGTATAAATGTTAGGTTCAGTTTTTTTTTTCTTTTTTGGTTCAAGTTAGATTTTATTCCTCTTTTATGTATTTATGGATATAAGCATGGAAATAATTCATTCTTATAAATACATCAGTGTGAATGGAAGAACTTTTTTTCTGTTTTATTTTTACATTTTATTTTTAAAAATTTTGAAATTTAATTTATTTTTTTATACAGTAGGTTATTATTAGTTATCTATTTTATGCATATACATGTATACAGGTCAATCCCAATCTCCCAACTCATCCCACCACCACCACCCCATGGCTTCCCCCACTTTGTGTCCATGTCCATACGTTTGTTCTCTACCTCTGTGTCTCTATTTCTGCCCTGCAAACCAGTTCATCTGTACCATTTTTCTAGGTTCCACATATAGGCATTAATATACAATATTTGTTTTTCTCTTTCTGACTTACTTCACTCTGTATGACAGTCTCTAGATCCATCAACTTCTCTACAAATGACCCAGTTTCATTCCTTTTTTTGGCTGAGTAATATTCCATTTTATATATGTACCACATCTTTATCCATTCGTCTGTCTGTGGGCATTTAGGTTGCTTCCATTACCTGGCTATTGTAAATAGTGCTGCAATGAACATTGTGGTGAATGTGTCTTTGTGATTTATGGTTTTCTCTGGGTATATGCCCAGAAGTGGGATTGCTGGATCCTATGGTAATTCTCTTTTTAGTTTTTTAAAGGAACCTCCATACTGTTCTCCATCGTGACTGTATCAATTTACATTCCCACCAATAGCGGAAGAGGGTTCCTTTTGTCCACACCCTCCCCAGAATTTGTTGTTTGTAGATTAGCTGATGAGGCCGATTCTCACAGGTTTGAGGTCTTACCTCATTGTAGTTTTGATTTGCATTTCTCTAATAATTAGTGATGTTGAGCAGCTTTTCATGTGCGTCTTGGCCATCTCTGTGTCTTCTTTGAAGAAACGTCTCTTTAGATCTTCTGCCCATTTTTGTATTGGGTTGTTTGTTTTATTAATATTAAGCTGCATGAGCTGTTTATATATATTGGAGATTAAACCTTTGTCCATTGATTCGTTTGTGAACGTTTTCGCCCATTCTGAGGGTTGCCTTTTTCCATTCCCGTTTTTTTAACAAAGAAAGAAAGCAAGCAAAAGAAGCAGAACACTAATGTGCGTGAAATATGCCTCTTGAAACTGTCGTTTTGAAATATGGACGTCTTTTGAATTTTTTGGTCGATATATGACCCCAGGATTTGTTTTCAGGGCAGGTGTCATTTACAGGCCTGTAATGATTTGGAATATCCACTGACCATTAGCGCTGGGATTAAAGCTGCTGTTGTGTGAAACGGCCACAAGGTGGCAGCAGTTCTCCCTTACCAAATCTGGTTACTAGGGCAGCAGAGCCTCAATGGAAGTCGCGTTCTAGATTGGAATGTAGAACGGAATGTGCCAGGAGAAAGCCCCTCAAGTTTGTCTCACTACTTCTTGTTCGTGTTTTTAATTTAATTTTTTATTTTTTATTACAGCAAGTTTGAGTACAACGTTTAGCTTGTTGTAGGTGTGCAAGAGGTGGTTCTTTTACACATATACATATGTCTGTTCTTCCTGGGATCCTTTTCCCATGTACGTTATGACAGAATGTTGAGTAGTCTTCTCTTGGTTCTCTGTAGGTCTTTGGTGAATCTATACGTCTACTGTGTTTGTATATGTCTGTTAACCCCAATATCGTAATGAATTCAATCCTCACACATTTCCTTTGGTGAACCATAAGTTTGTTTAATGAATCTGTGATTGCCCTTCTCCGTGGAAATATCTGCCCTGGTATCAATTTATAGGTAACACCTATAAGTGATATGATATGATATGTGTCTTTCACTTTCTGACTTACTCCAAGTCACGTGATTACCTCGAGACTCATCTACGGTGCTGCAAATGGCATTGTGTCCTTGTTTTCCTTGGCGAATATTCTGTCTTAGCGAGGTCCATTTTCTGCAGTGTGATTCCCCGAGGGCTGAGGATTAGCTGACCTGGGCAGCCTGGCCCTGCCGGCAAGCCCTCCCCAGGTGTGCCTGGGTTGAGGTCAATATAAACAGCACTCCAGGCAGCAATAGCCCCTGCAGCTGTGCCTGACTCCATATTCTCTGCCCCGTCAGCAGTCTCGGGGCTGTGCTGGTGGGAGGGTGTGAGGGTCCACGGCTTTGTGGGGGGCCCGGTGTGAGTGGGGCTCTGCTGCACTTTCGGCAGGAGTTTCCAGGCTGCCACCTGTAAAGAAGAGGATGTGTCACCCATAACTTCCACTGGAATATCTCTACGGGCTGAGGTGAGGAAGGAAAAAAAGGAGTGGGGGCCGGGACAGGAAGGGTATCTCAGGCAGGGCAATGGAAAGCTTCCAGAAGAGCGCCCGTGGCCAGGACCATCCTGGCTGACCTGCAGGCACCAAGTTGGCCTGCGTGCTGTTGCTGGTGTGGCTCCACGGCCCTTCCTCTAGGCTTTCAAGCCCTTGTACATATTCAGGTGTTTCACCTGGGAAGGGTGGGAAGAGTTCAGCAGCAGCTGGCCTGGGGCTCAGCTCACGTTTCCTCACAGAGGACTCGGCACGGTCCCCCAGGTTTGCAATAAGGACGCTCCTTGCGTGGGCGGGCGGGGCTGCTGGCTGTATGGGAGATGATTCCCCACCTCTGACCAATTTCAGAATTGTTTACCACTGGAGCAAGTGCCTTGGTAGTGTTTTCCTCTGTATAAATGTTAGGTTCAGTTTTTTTTTTCTTTTTTGGTTCAAGTTAGATTTTATTCCTCTTTTATGTATTTATGGATATAAGCATGGAAATAATTCATTCTTATAAATACATCAGTGTGAATGGAAGAACTTTTTTTCTGTTTTATTTTTACATTTTATTTTTAAAAATTTTGAAATTTAATTTATTTTTTTATACAGTAGGTTATTATTAGTTATCTATTTTATGCATATACATGTATACAGGTCAATCCCAATCTCCCAACTCATCCCACCACCACCACCCCATGGCTTCCCCCACTTTGTGTCCATGTCCATACGTTTGTTCTCTACCTCTGTGTCTCTATTTCTGCCCTGCAAACCAGTTCATCTGTACCATTTTTCTAGGTTCCACATATAGGCATTAATATACAATATTTGTTTTTCTCTTTCTGACTTACTTCACTCTGTATGACAGTCTCTAGATCCATCAACTTCTCTACAAATGACCCAGTTTCATTCCTTTTTTTGGCTGAGTAATATTCCATTTTATATATGTACCACATCTTTATCCATTCGTCTGTCTGTGGGCATTTAGGTTGCTTCCATTACCTGGCTATTGTAAATAGTGCTGCAATGAACATTGTGGTGAATGTGTCTTTGTGATTTATGGTTTTCTCTGGGTATATGCCCAGAAGTGGGATTGCTGGATCCTATGGTAATTCTCTTTTTAGTTTTTTAAAGGAACCTCCATACTGTTCTCCATAGTGACTGTATCAATTTACATTCCCACCAATAGCGGAAGAGGGTTCCTTTTGTCCACACCCTCCCCAGAATTTGTTGTTTGTAGATTATCTGATGAGGCCGATTCTCACAGGTGTGAGGTCTTACCTCATTGTAGTTTTGATTTGCATTTCTCTAATAATTAGTGATGTTGAGCAGCTTTTCATGTGCGTCTTGGCCATCTCTGTGTCTTCTTTGAAGAAACGTCTCTAGATCTTCTGCCCATTTTTGTATTGGGTTGTTTGTTTTATTAATATTAAGCTGCATGAGCTGTTTATATATATTGGAGATTAAACCTTTGTCCATTGATTCGTTTGTGAACGTTTTCGCCCATTCTGAGGGTTGCCTTTTTCCATTCCCGTTTTTTTAACAAAGAAAGCAAGCAAGCAAAAGAAGCAGAACACTAATGTGCGTGAAATATGCCTCTTGAAACTGTCGTTTTGAAATATGGACGTCTCTTGAATTTTTTGGTCGATATATGACCCCAGGATTTGTTTTCAGGGCAGGTGTCATTTACAGGCCTGTAATGATTTGGAATATACCCTGACCATTAGCGCTGGGATTAAAGCTGCTGTTGTGTGAAACGGCCACAAGGTGGCAGCAGTTCTCCCTTACCAAATCTGGTTACTAGGGCAGCAGAGCCTCAATGGAAGTCGCGTTCTAGATTGGAATGTAGAACGGAATGTGCCAGGAGAAAGCCCCTCAAGTTTGTCTCACTACTTCTTGTTCGTGTTTTTAATTTAATTTTTTATTTTTTATTACAGCAAGTTTGAGTACAACGTTTAGCTTGTTGTAGGTGTGCAAGAGGTGGTTCTTTTACACATATACATATGTCTGTTCTTTCTGGGATCCTTTTCCCATGTACGTTATGACAGAATGTTGAGTAGTCTTCTCTTGGTACTCCGTAGGTCTTTGGTGATTCTATACGTCTACTGTGTTTGTATATGTCTGTTAACCCCAATATCGTAATGAATTCAATCCTCACACCTTTCCTTTGGTGAACCATAAGTTTGTTTAATGAATCTGTGATTGCCCTTCTCCGTGGAAATATCTGCCCTGGTATCAATTTATAGGTAACACCTATAAGTGATATGATATGATATGTGTCTTTCACTTTCTGACTTACTCCAAGTCACGTGATTACCTCGAGACTCATCTACGGTGCTGCAAATGGCATTGTGTCCTTGTTTTCCTTGGCGAATATTCTGTCTTAGCGAGGTCCATTTTCTGCAGTGTGATTCCCCGAGGGCTGAGGATTAGCTGACCTGGGCAGCCTGGCCCTGCCGGCAAGCCCTCCCCAGGTGTGCCTGGGTTGAGGTCAATATAAACAGCACTCCAGGCAGCAATAGCCCCTGCAGCTGTGCCTGACTCCATATTCTCTGCCCCGTCAGCAGTCTCGGGGCTGTGCTGGTGGGAGGGTGTGAGGGTCCACGGCTTTGTGGGGGGCCCGGTGTGAGTGGGGCTCTGCTGCACTTTCGGCAGGAGTTGCCAGGCTGCCACCTGTAAAGAAGAGGATGTGTCACCCATAACTTCCACTGGAATATCTCTCCGGGCTGAGGTGAGGAAGGAAAAAAAGGAGTGGGGGCCGGGACAGGAAGGGTATCTCAGGCAGGGCAATGGAAAGCTTCCAGAAGAGCGCCCGTGGCCAGGACCATCCTGGCTGACCTGCAGGCACCAAGTTGGCCTGCGTGCTGTTGCTGGTGTGGCTCCACGGCCCTTCCTCTAGGCTTTCAAGCCCTTGTACATATTCAGGTGTTTCACCTGGGAAGGGTGGGAAGAGTTCAGCAGCAGCTGGCCTGGGGCTCAGCTCACGTTTCCTCACAGAGGCCTCGGCACGGTCCCCCAGCTTTGCAATAAGGACGCTCCTTGCGTGGGCGGGCGGGGCTGCTGGCTGTATGGGAGATGATTCCCCACCTCTGACCAATTTCAGAATTGTTTACCACTGGAGCAAGTGCCTTGGTAGTGTTTTCCTCTGTATAAATGTTAGGTTCAGTTTTTTTTTTTCTTTTTTGGTTCAAGTTAGATTTTATTCCTCTTTTATGTATTTATGGATATAAGCATGGAAATAATTCATTCTTATAAATACATCAGTGTGAATGGAAGAACTTTTTTTCTGTTTTATTTTTACATTTTATTTTTAAAAATTTTGAAATTTAATTTATTTTTTTATACAGTAGGTTATTATTAGTTATCTATTTTATGCATATACATGTATACAGGTCAATCCCAATCTCCCAACTCATCCCACCACCACCACCCCATGGCTTCCCCCACTTTGTGTCCATGTCCATACGTTTGTTCTCTACCTCTGTGTCTCTATTTCTGCCCTGCAAACCAGTTCATCTGTACCATTTTTCTAGGTTCCACATATAGGCATTAATATACAATATTTGTTTTTCTCTTTCTGACTTACTTCACTCTGTATGACAGTCTCTAGATCCATCAACTTCTCTACAAATGACCCAGTTTCATTCCTTTTTTTGGCTGAGTAATATTCCATTTTATATATGTACCACATCTTTATCCATTCGTCTGTCTGTGGGCATTTAGGTTGCTTCCATTACCTGGCTATTGTAAATAGTGCTGCAATGAACATTGTGGTGAATGTGTCTTTGTGATTTATGGTTTTCTCTGGGTATATGCCCAGAAGTGGGATTGCTGGATCCTATGGTAATTCTCTTTTTAGTTTTTTAAAGGAACCTCCATACTGTTCTCCATCGTGACTGTATCAATTTACATTCCCACCAATAGCGGAAGAGGGTTCCTTTTGTCCACACCCTCCCCAGAATTTGTTGTTTGTAGATTAGCTGATGAGGCCGATTCTCACAGGTGTGAGGTCTTACCTCATTGTAGTTTTGATTTGCATTTCTCTAATAATTAGTGATGTTGAGCAGCTTTTCATGTGCGTCTTGGCCATCTCTGTGTCTTCTTTGAAGAAACGTCTCTTTAGATCTTCTGCCCATTTTTGTATTGGGTTGTTTGTTTTATTAATATTAAGCTGCATGAGCTGTTTATATATATTGGAGATTAAACCTTTGTCCATTGATTCGTTTGTGAACGTTTTCGCCCATTCTGAGGGTTGCCTTTTTCCATTCCCGTTTTTTTAACAAAGAAAGAAAGCAAGCAAAAGAAGCAGAACACTAATGTGCGTGAAATATGCCTCTTGAAACTGTCGTTTTGAAATATGGACGTCTTTTGAATTTTTTGGTCGATATATGACCCCAGGATTTGTTTTCAGGGCAGGTGTCATTTACAGGCCTGTAATGATTTGGAATATCCACTGACCATTAGCGCTGGGATTAAAGCTGCTGTTGTGTGAAACGGCCACAAGGTGGCAGCAGTTCTCCCTTACCAAATCTGGTTACTAGGGCAGCAGAGCCTCAATGGAAGTCGCGTTCTAGATTGGAATGTAGAACGGAATGTGCCAGGAGAAAGCCCCTCAAGTTTGTCTCACTACTTCTTGTTCGTGTTTTTAATTTAATTTTTTATTTTTTATTACAGCAAGTTTGAGTACAACGTTTAGCTTGTTGTAGGTGTGCAAGAGGTGGTTCTTTTACACATATACATATGTCTGTTCTTCCTGGGATCCTTTTCCCATGTACGTTATGACAGAATGTTGAGTAGTCTTCTCTTGGTTCTCTGTAGGTCTTTGGTGAATCTATACGTCTACTGTGTTTGTATATGTCTGTTAACCCCAATATCGTAATGAATTCAATCCTCACACATTTCCTTTGGTGAACCATAAGTTTGTTTAATGAATCTGTGATTGCCCTTCTCCGTGGAAATATCTGCCCTGGTATCAATTTATAGGTAACACCTATAAGTGATATGATATGATATGTGTCTTTCACTTTCTGACTTACTCCAAGTCACGTGATTACCTCGAGACTCATCTACGGTGCTGCAAATGGCATTGTGTCCTTGTTTTCCTTGGCGAATATTCTGTCTTAGCGAGGTCCATTTTCTGCAGTGTGATTCCCCGAGGGCTGAGGATTAGCTGACCTGGGCAGCCTGGCCCTGCCGGCAAGCCCTCCCCAGGTGTGCCTGGGTTGAGGTCAATATAAACAGCACTCCAGGCAGCAATAGCCCCTGCAGCTGTGCCTGACTCCATATTCTCTGCCCCGTCAGCAGTCTCGGGGCTGTGCTGGTGGGAGGGTGTGAGGGTCCACGGCTTTGTGGGGGGCCCGGTGTGAGTGGGGCTCTGCTGCACTTTCGGCAGGAGTTGCCAGGCTGCCACCTGTAAAGAAGAGGATGTGTCACCCATAACTTCCACTGGAATATCTCTACGGGCTGAGGTGAGGAAGGAAAAAAAGGAGTGGGGGCCGGGACAGGAAGGGTATCTCAGGCAGGGCAATGGAAAGCTTCCAGAAGAGCGCCCGTGGCCAGGACCATCCTGGCTGACCTGCAGGCACCAAGTTGGCCTGCGTGCTGTTGCTGGTGTGGCTCCACGGCCCTTCCTCTAGGCTTTCAAGCCCTTGTACATATTCAGGTGTTTCACCTGGGAAGGGTGGGAAGAGTTCAGCAGCAGCTGGCCTGGGGCTCAGCTCACGTTTCCTCACAGAGGACTCGGCACGGTCCCCCAGGTTTGCAATAAGGACGCTCCTTGCGTGGGCGGGCGGGGCTGCTGGCTGTATGGGAGATGATTCCCCACCTCTGACCAATTTCAGAATTGTTTACCACTGGAGCAAGTGCCTTGGTAGTGTTTTCCTCTGTATAAATGTTAGGTTCAGTTTTTTTTTTCTTTTTTGGTTCAAGTTAGATTTTATTCCTCTTTTATGTATTTATGGATATAAGCATGGAAATAATTCATTCTTATAAATACATCAGTGTGAATGGAAGAACTTTTTTTCTGTTTTATTTTTACATTTTATTTTTAAAAATTTTGAAATTTAATTTATTTTTTTATACAGTAGGTTATTATTAGTTATCTATTTTATGCATATACATGTATACAGGTCAATCCCAATCTCCCAACTCATCCCACCACCACCACCCCATGGCTTCCCCCACTTTGTGTCCATGTCCATACGTTTGTTCTCTACCTCTGTGTCTCTATTTCTGCCCTGCAAACCAGTTCATCTGTACCATTTTTCTAGGTTCCACATATAGGCATTAATATACAATATTTGTTTTTCTCTTTCTGACTTACTTCACTCTGTATGACAGTCTCTAGATCCATCAACTTCTCTACAAATGACCCAGTTTCATTCCTTTTTTTGGCTGAGTAATATTCCATTTTATATATGTACCACATCTTTATCCATTCGTCTGTCTGTGGGCATTTAGGTTGCTTCCATTACCTGGCTATTGTAAATAGTGCTGCAATGAACATTGTGGTGAATGTGTCTTTGTGATTTATGGTTTTCTCTGGGTATATGCCCAGAAGTGGGATTGCTGGATCCTATGGTAATTCTCTTTTTAGTTTTTTAAAGGAACCTCCATACTGTTCTCCATAGTGACTGTATCAATTTACATTCCCACCAATAGCGGAAGAGGGTTCCTTTTGTCCACACCCTCCCCAGAATTTGTTGTTTGTAGATTATCTGATGAGGCCGATTCTCACAGGTGTGAGGTCTTACCTCATTGTAGTTTTGATTTGCATTTCTCTAATAATTAGTGATGTTGAGCAGCTTTTCATGTGCGTCTTGGCCATCTCTGTGTCTTCTTTGAAGAAACGTCTCTAGATCTTCTGCCCATTTTTGTATTGGGTTGTTTGTTTTATTAATATTAAGCTGCATGAGCTGTTTATATATATTGGAGATTAAACCTTTGTCCATTGATTCGTTTGTGAACGTTTTCGCCCATTCTGAGGGTTGCCTTTTTCCATTCCCGTTTTTTTAACAAAGAAAGAAAGCAAGCAAAAGAAGCAGAACACTAATGTGCGTGAAATATGCCTCTTGAAACTGTCGTTTTGAAATATGGACGTCTTTTGAATTTTTTGGTCGATATATGACCCCAGGATTTGTTTTCAGGGCAGGTGTCATTTACAGGCCTGTAATGATTTGGAATATCCATTGACCATTAGCGCTGGGATTAAAGCTGCTGTTGTGTGAAACGGCCACAAGGTGGCAGCAGTTCTCCCTTACCAAATCTGGTTACTAGGGCAGCAGAGCCTCAATGGAAGTCGCGTTCTAGATTGGAATGTAGAACGGAATGTGCCAGGAGAAAGCCCCTCAAGTTTGTCTCACTACTTCTTGTTCGTGTTTTTAATTTAATTTTTTATTTTTTATTACAGCAAGTTTGAGTACAACGTTTAGCTTGTTGTAGGTGTGCAAGAGGTGGTTCTTTTACACATATACATATGTCTGTTCTTCCTGGGATCCTTTTCCCATGTACGTTATGACAGAATGTTGAGTAGTCTTCTCTTGGTACTCTGTAGGTCTTTGGTGAATCTATACGTCTACTGTGTTTGTATATGTCTGTTAACCCCAATATCGTAATGAATTCAATCCTCACACCTTTCCTTTGGTGAACCATAAGTTTGTTTAATGAATCTGTGATTGCCCTTCTCCGTGGAAATATCTGCCCTGGTATCAATTTATAGGTAACACCTATAAGTGATATGATATGATATGTGTCTTTCACTTTCTGACTTACTCCAAGTCACGTGATTACCTCGAGACTCATCTACGGTGCTGCAAATGGCATTGTGTCCTTGTTTTCCTTGGCGAATATTCTGTCTTAGCGAGGTCCATTTTCTACAGTGTGATTCCCCGAGGGCTGAGGATTAGCTGACCTGGGCAGCCTGGCCCTGCCGGCAAGCCCTCCCCAGGTGTGCCTGGGTTGAGGTCAATATAAACAGCACTCCAGGCAGCAATAGCCCCTGCAGCTGTGCCTGACTCCATATTCTCTGCCCCGTCAGCAGTCTCGGGGCTGTGCTGGTGGGAGGGTGTGAGGGTCCACGGCTTTGTGGGGGGCCCGGTGTGAGTGGGGCTCTGCTGCACTTTCGGCAGGAGTTGCCAGGCTGCCACCTGTAAAGAAGAGGATGTGTCACCCGTAACTTCCACTGGAATATCTCTCCGGGCTGAGGTGAGGAAGGAAAAAAAGGAGTGGGGGCCGGGACAGGAGGGGTATCTCAGGCAGGGCAATGGAAAGCTTCCAGAAGAGTGCCCGTGGCCAGGACCATCCTGGCTGACCTGCAGGCACCAAGTTGGCCTGCGTGCTGTCGCTGGTGTGGCTCCACGGCCCTTCCTCTAGGCTTTCAAGCCCTTGTACATATTCAGGTGTTTCACCTGGGAAGGGTGGGAAGAGTTCAGCAGCAGCTGGCCTGGGGCTCAGCTCACGTTTCCTCACAGAGGCCTCGGCATGGTCCCCCAGCTTTGCAATAAGGATGCTCCTTGCGTGGGCGGGCGGGGCTGCTGGCTGTATGGGAGATGATTCCCCACCTCTGACCAATTTCAGAATTGTTTACCACTGGAGCAAGTGCCTTGGTAGTGTTTTCCTCTGTATAAATGTTAGGTTCAGTTTTTTTTTTCTTTTTTGGTTCAAGTTAGATTTTATTCCTCTTTTATGTATTTATGGATATAAGCATGGAAATAATTCATTCTTATAAATACATCAGTGTGAATGGAAGAACTTTTTTTCTGTTTTATTTTTACATTTTATTTTTAAAAATTTTGAAATTTATTTTTTTATACAGTAGGTTATTATTAGTTATCTATTTTATGCATATACATGTATACAGGTCAATCCCAATCTCCCAACTCATCCCACCACCACCACCCCATGGCTTCCCCCACTTTGTGTCCATGTCCATACGTTTGTTCTCTACCTCTGTGTCTCTATTTCTGCCCTGCAAACCAGTTCATCTGTACCATTTTTCTAGGTTCCACATATAGGCATTAATATACAATATTTGTTTTTCTCTTTCTGACTTACTTCACTCTGTATGACAGTCTCTAGATCCATCAACTTCTCTACAAATGACCCAGTTTCATTCCTTTTTTTGGCTGAGTAATATTCCATTTTATATATGTACCACATCTTTATCCATTCGTCTGTCTGTGGGCATTTAGGTTGCTTCCATTACCTGGCTATTGTAAATAGTAGTGCAATGAACATTGTGGTGAATGTGTCTTTGTGATTTATGGTTTTCTCTGGGTATATGCCCAGAAGTGGGATTGCTGGATCCTATGGTAATTCTCTTTTTAGTTTTTAAAAGGAACCTCCATACTGTTCTCCATAGTGACTGTATCAATTTACATTCCCACCAATAGCGGAAGAGGGTTCCTTTTGTCCACACCCTCCCCAGAATTTGTTGTTTGTAGATTATCTGATGAGGCCGATTCTCACAGGTGTGAGGTCTTACCTCATTGTAGTTTTGATTTGCATTTCTCTAATAATTAGTGATGTTGAGCAGCTTTTCATGTGCGTCTTGGCCATCTCTGTGTCTTCTTTGAAGAAACGTCTCTAGATCTTCTGCCCATTTTTGTATTGGTTTGTTTGTTTTATTAATATTAAGCTGCATGAGCTGTTTATATATAATGGAGATTAAACCTTTGTCCATTGATTCTTTTGTGAACGTTTTCGCCCATTCTGAGGGTTGCCTTTTTCCATTCCCGTTTTTTTAACAAATAAAGAAAGCAAGCAAAAGAAGCAGAACACTAATGTGCGTGAAATATGCCTCTTGAAACTGTCGTTTTGAAATATGGACGTCTTTTGAATTTTTTGGTCGATATATGACCCCAGGATTTGTTTTCAGGGCAGGTGTCATTTACAGGCCTGTAATGATTTGGAATATCCACTGACCATTAGCGCTGGGATTAAAGCTGCTGTTGTGTGAAACGGCCACAAGGTGGCAGCAGTTCTCCCTTACCAAATCTGGTTACTAGGGCAGCAGAGCCTCAATGGAAGTCGCGTTCTAGATTGGAATGTAGAACGGAATGTGCCAGGAGAAAGCCCCTCAAGTTTGTCTCACTACTTCTTGTTCGTGTTTTTAATTTAATTTTTTATTTTTTATTACAGCAAGTTTGAGTACAACGTTTAGCTTGTTGTAGGTGTGCAAGAGGTGGTTCTTTTACACATATACATATGTCTGTTCTTCCTGGGATCCTTTTCCCATGTACGTTATGACAGAATGTTGAGTAGTCTTCTCTTGGTACTCCGTAGGTCTTTGGTGAATCTATACGTCTACTGTGTTTGTATATGTCTGTTAACCCCAATATCGTAATGAATTCAATCCTCACACCTTTCCTTTGGTGAACCATAAGTTTGTTTAATGAATCTGTGATTGCCCTTCTCCGTGGAAATATCTGCCCTGGTATCAATTTATAGGTAACACCTATAAGTGATATGATATGATATGTGTCTTTCACTTTCTGACTTACTCCAAGTCACGTGATTACCTCGAGACTCATCTACGGTGCTGCAAATGGCATTGTGTCCTTGTTTTCCTTGGCGAATATTCTGTCTTAGCGAGGTCCATTTTCTGCAGTGTGATTCCCCGAGGGCTGAGGATTAGCTGACCTGGGCAGCCTGGCCCTGCTGGCAAGCCCTCCCCTGGTGTGCCTGGGTTGAGGTCAATATAAACAGCACTCCAGGCAGCAATAGCCCCTGCAGCTGTGCCTGACTCCATATTCTCTGCCCCGTCAGCAGTCTCGGGGCTGTGCTGGTGGGAGGGTGTGAGGGTCCACGGCTTTGTGGGGGGCCCGGTGTGAGTGGGGCTCTGCTGCACTTTCGGCAGGAGTTGCCAGGCTGCCACCTGTAAAGAAGAGGATGTGTCACCCATAACTTCCACTGGAATATCTCTCCGGGCTGAGGTGAGGAAGGAAAAAAAGGAGTGGGGGCCGGGACAGGAGGGGTATCTCAGGCAGGGCAATGGAAAGCTTCCAGAAGAGCGCCCGTGGCCAGGACCATCCTGGCTGACCTGCAGGCACCAAGTTGGCCTGCGTGCTGTCGCTGGTGTGGCTCCACGGCCCTTCCTCTAGGCTTTCAAGCCCTTGTACATATTCAGGTGTTTCACCTGGGAAGGGTGGGAAGAGTTCAGCAGCAGCTGGCCTGGGGCTCAGCTCACGTTTCCTCACAGAGGCCTCGGCACGGTCCCCCAGCTTTGCAATAAGGACGCTCCTTGCGTGGGCGGGCGGGGCTGCTGGCTGTATGGGAGATGATTCCCCACCTCTGACCAATTTCAGAATTGTTTACCACTGGAGCAAGTGCCTTGGTAGTGTTTTCCTCTGTATAAATGTTAGGTTCAGTTTTTTTTTCTTTTTTGGTTCAAGTTAGATTTTATTCCTCTTCTATGTATTTATGGATATAAGCATGGAAATAATTCATTCTTATAAATACATCAGTGTGAATGGAAGAACTTTTTTTCTGTTTTATTTTTACATTTTATTTCTAAAAATTTTGAAATTTAATTTATTTTTTTATACAGTAGGTTATTATTAGTTATCTATTTTATGCATATACCTGTATACAGGTCAATCCCAATCTCCCAACTCATCCCACCACCACCACCCCATGGCTTCCCCCACTTTGTGTCCATGTCCATACGTTTGTTCTCTACCTCTGTGTCTCTATTTCTGCCCTGCAAACCAGTTCATCTGTACCATTTTTCTAGGTTCCACATATAGGCATTAATATACAATATTTGTTTTTCTCTTTCTGACTTACTTCACTCTGTATGACAGTCTCTAGATCCATCAACTTCTCTACAAATGACCCAGTTTCATTCCTTTTTTTGGCTGAGTAATATTCCATTTTATATATGTACCACATCTTTATCCATTCGTCTGTCTGTGGGCATTTAGGTTGCTTCCATTACCTGGCTATTGTAAATAGTGCTGCAATGAACATTGTGGTGAATGTGTCTTTGTGATTTATGGTTTTCTCTGGGTATATGCCCAGAAGTGGGATTGCTGGATCCTATGGTAATTCTCTTTTTAGTTTTCTAAAGGAACCTCCATACTGTTCTCCATAGTGACTGTATCAATTTACATTCCCACCAATAGCGGAAGAGGGTTCCTTTTGTCCACACCCTCCCCAGAATTTGTTGTTTGTAGATTATCTGATGAGGCCGATTCTCACAGGTGTGAGGTCTTACCTCATTGTAGTTTTGATTTGCATTTCTCTAATAATTAGTGATGTAGAGCAGCTTTTCATGTGCGTCTTGGCCATCTCTGTGTCTTCTTTGAAGAAACGTCTCTTTAGATCTTCTGCCCATTTTTGTATTGGGTTGTTTGTTTTATTAATATTAAGCTGCATGAGCTGTTTATATATATTGGAGATTAAACCTTTGTCCATTGATTCGTTTGTGAACGTTTTCGCCCATTCTGAGGGTTGCCTTTTTCCATTCCCGTTTTTTTAACAAAGAAAGAAAGCAAGCAAAAGAAGCGGAACACTAATGTGCGTGAAATATGCCTCTTGAAACTGTCGTTTTGAAATATGGACGTCTTTTGAATTTTTTGGTCGATATATGACCCCAGGATTTGTTTTCAGGGCAGGTGTCATTTACAGGCCTGTAATGATTTGGAATATCCCCTGACCATTAGCGCTGGGATTAAAGCTGCTGTTGTGTGAAACGGCCACAAGGTGGCAGCAGTTCTCCCTTACCAAATCTGGTTACTAGGGCAGCAGAGCCTCAATGGAAGTCGCGTTCTAGATTGGAATGTAGAACGGAATGTGCCAGGAGAAAGCCCCTCAAGTTTGTCTCACTACTTCTTGTTCGTGTTTTTAATTTAATTTTTTATTTTTTATTACAGCAAGTTTGAGTACAACGTTTAGCTTGTTGTAGGTGTGCAAGAGGTGGTTCTTTTACACATATACATATGTCTGTTCTTCCTGGGATCCTTTTCCCATGTACGTTATGACAGAATGTTGAGTAGTCTTCTCTTGGTACTCCGTAGGTCTTTGGCGATTCTATACGTCTACTGTGTTTGTATATGTCTGTTAACCCCAATATCGTAATGAATTCAATCCTCACACCTTTCCTTTGGTGAACCATAAGTTTGTTTAATGAATCTGTGATTGCCCTTCTCCGTGGAAATATCTGCCCTGGTATCAATTTATAGGTAACACCTATAAGTGATATGATATGATATGTGTCTTTCACTTTCTGACTTACTCCAAGTCACGTGATTACCTCGAGACTCATCTACGGTGCTGCAAATGGCATTGTGTCCTTTTTTTTCCTTGGCGAATATTCTGTCTTAGCGAGGTCCATTTTATGCAATGTGATTCCCCGAGGGCTGAGGATTAGCTGACCTGGGCAGCCTGGCCCTGCCGGCAAGCCCTCCCCAGGTGTGCCTGGGTTGAGGTCAATATAAACAGCACTCCAGGCAGCAATAGCCCCTGCAGCTGTGCCTGACTGCATATTCTCTGCCCCGTCAGCAGTCTCGGGGCTGTGCTGGTGGGAGGGTGTGAGGGTCCACGGCTTTGTGGGGGGCCCGGTGTGAGTGGGGCTCTGCTGGACTTTCGGCAGGAGTTGCCAGGCTGTCACCTGTAAAGAAGGGGATGTGTCACCCATAACTTCCACTGGAATATCTCTCCGGGCTGAGGTGAGGAAGGAAAAAAAGGAGTGGGGGCCGGGACAGGAGGGGTATCTCAGGCAGGGCAATGGAAAGCTTCCAGAAGAGCGCCCGTGGCCAGGACCATCCTGGCTGACCTGCAGGCACCAAGTTGGCCTGCGTGCTGTCGCTGGTGTGGCTCCACGGCCCTTCCTCTAGGCTTTCAAGCCCTTGTACATATTCAGGTGTTTCACCTGGGAAGGGTGGGAAGAGTTCAGCAGCAGCTGGCCTGGGGCTCAGCTCACGTTTCCTCACAGAGGCCTCGGCACGGTCCCCCAGCTTTGCAATAAGGATGCTCCTTGCGTGGGCGGGCGGGGCTGCTGGCTGTATGGGAGATGATTCCCCACCTCTGACCAATTTCAGAATTGTTTACCACTGGAGCAAGTGCCTTGGTAGTGTTTTCCTCTGTATAAATGTTAGGTTCAGTTTTTTTTTTCTTTTTTGGTTCAAGTTAGATTTTATTCCTCTTTTATGTATTTATGGATATAAGCATGGAAATAATTCATTCTTATAAATACATCAGTGTGAATGGAAGAACTTTTTTTCTGTTTTATTTTTACATTTTATTTTTAAAAATTTTGAAATTTAATTTATTTTTTTATACAGTAGGTTATTATTAGTTATCTATTTTATGCATATACATGTATACAGGTCAATCCCAATCTCCCAACTCATCCCACCACCACCACCCCATGGCTTCCCCCACTTTGTGTCCATGTCCATACGTTTGTTCTCTACCTCTGTGTCTCTATTTCTGCCCTGCAAACCAGTTCATCTGTACCATTTTTCTAGGTTCCACATATAGGCATTAATATACAATATTTGTTTTTCTCTTTCTGACTTACTTCACTCTGTATGACAGTCTCTAGATCCATCAACTTCTCTACAAATGACCCAGTTTCATTCCTTTTTTTGGCTGAGTAATATTCCATTTTATATATGTACCACATCTTTATCCATTCGTCTGTCTGTGGGCATTTAGGTTGCTTCCATTGCCTGGCTATTGTAAATAGTGCTGCAATGAACATTGTGGTGAATGTGTCTTTGTGATTTATGGTTTTCTCTGGGTATATGCCCAGAAGTGGGATTGCTGGATCCTATGGTAATTCTCTTTTTAGTTTTTTAAAGGAACCTCCATACTGTTCTCCATCGTGACTGTATCAATTTACATTCCCACCAATAGCGGAAGAGGGTTCCTTTTGTCCACACCCTCCCCAGAATTTGTTGTTTGTAGATTATCTGATGAGGCCGATTCTCACAGGTGTGAGGTCTTACCTCATTGTAGTTTTGATTTGCATTTCTCTAATAATTAGTGATGTTGAGCAGCTTTTCATGTGCGTCTTGGCCATCTCTGTGTCTTCTTTGAAGAAACGTCTCTTTAGATCTTCTGCCCATTTTTGTATTGCGTTGTTTGTTTTATTAATATTAAGCTGCATGAGCTGTTTATATATATTGGAGATTATACCTTTGTCCATTGATTCGTTTGTGAACGTTTTCGCCCATTCTGAGGGTTGCCTTTTTCCATTCCCGTTTTTTTAACAAAGAAAGAAAGCAAGCAAAAGAAGCAGAACACTAATGTGCGTGAAATATGCCTCTTGAAAATGTCGTTTTGAAATATGGACGTCTTTTGAATTTTTTGGTCGATATATGACACCAGGATATGTTTTCAGGGCAGGTGTCATTTACAGGCCTGTAATGATTTGGAATATCCACTGACCATTAGCGCTGGGATTAAAGCTGCTGTTGTGTGAAACGGCCACAAGGTGGCAGCAGTTCTCCCTTACCAAATCTGGTTACTAGGGCAGCAGAGCCTCAATGGAAGTCGCGTTCTAGATTGGAATGTAGAACGGAATGTGCCAGGAGAAAGCCCCTCAAGTTTGTCTCACTACTTCTTGTTCGTGTTTTTAATTTAATTTTTTATTTTTTATTACAGCAAGTTTGAGTACAACGTTTAGCTTGTTGTAGGTGTGCAAGAGGTGGTTCTTTTACACATATACATATGTCTGTTCTTCCTGGGATCCTTTTCCCATGTACGTTATGACAGAATGTTGAGTAGTCTTCTCTTGGTACTCCGTAGGTCTTTGGCGATTCTATACGTCTACTGTGTTTGTATATGTCTGTTAACCCCAATATCGTAATGAATTCAATCCTCACACCTTTACTTTGGTGAACCATAAGTTTGTTTAATGAATCTGTGATTGCCCTTCTCCGTGGAAATATCTGCCCTGGTATCAATTTATAGGTAACACCTATAAGTGATATGATATGATATGTGTCTTTCACTTTCTGACTTACTCCAAGTCACGTGATTACCTCGAGACTCATCTACGGTGCTGCAAATGGCATTGTGTCCTTTTTTTTCCTTGGCGAATATTCTGTCTTAGCGAGGTCCATTTTCTGCAATGTGATTCCCCGAGGGCTGAGGATTAGCTGACCTGGGCAGCCTGACCCTGCCGGCAAGCCCTCCCCAGGTGTGCCTGGGTTGAGGTCAATATAAACAGCACTCCAGGCAGCAATAGCCCCTGCAGCTGTGCCTGACTCCATATTCTCTGCCCCGTCAGCAGTCTCGGGGCTGTGCTGGTGGGAGGGTGTGAGGGTCCACGGCTTTGTGGGGGGCCCGGTGTGAGTGGGGCTCTGCTGGACTTTCGGCAGGAGTTGCCAGGCTGCCACCTGTAAAGAAGAGGATGTGTCACCCATAACTTCCACTGGAATATCTCTCCGGGCTGAGGTGAGGAAGGAAAAAAAGGAGTGGGGGCCGGGACAGGAGGGGTATCTCAGGCAGGGCAATGGAAAGCTTCCAGAAGAGTGCCCGTGGCCAGGACCATCCTGGCTGACCTGCAGGCACCAAGTTGGCCTGCGTGCTGTCGCTGGTGTGGCTCCACGGCCCTTCCTCTAGGCTTTCAAGCCCTTGTACATATTCAGGTGTTTCACCTGGGAAGGGTGGGAAGAGTTCAGCAGCAGCTGGCCTGGGGCTCAGCTCACGTTTCCTCACAGAGGCCTCGGCACGGTCCCCCAGCTTTGCAATAAGGACGCTCCTTGCGTGGGCGGGCGGGGCTGCTGGCTCTATGGGAGATGATTCCCCACCTCTGACCAATTTCAGAATTGTTTACCACTGGAGCAAGTGCCTTGGTAGTGTTTTCCTCTGTATAAATGTTAGGTTCAGTTTTTTTTTTCTTTTTTGGTTCAAGTTAGATTTTATTCCTCTTTTATGTATTTATGGATATAAGCATGGAAATAATTCATTCTTATAAATACATCAGTGTGAATGGAAGAACTTTTTTTCTGTTTTATTTTTACATTTTATTTTTAAAAATTTTGAAATTTAATTTAATCTATTTTTCTATACAGTAGGTTATTATTAGTTATCTATTTTATGCATATACATGTATACAGGTCAATCCCAATCTCCCAACTCATCCCACCACCACCACCCCATGGCTTCCCCCACTTTGTGTCCATGTCCATACGTTTGTTCTCTACCTCTGTGTCTCTATTTCTGCCCTGCAAACCAGTTCATCTGTACCATTTTTCTAGGTTCCACATATAGGCATTAATATACAATATTTGTTTTTCTCTTTCTGACTTACTTCACTCTGTATGACAGTCTCTAGATCCATCAACTTCTCTACAAATGACCCAGTTTCATTCCTTTTTTTGGCTGAGTAATATTCCATTTTATATATGTACCACATCTTTATCCATTCGTCTGTCTGTGGGCATTTAGGTTGCTTCCATTGCCTGGCTACTGTAAATAGTGCTGCAATGAACATTGTGGTGAATGTGTCTTTGTGATTTATGGTTTTCTCTGGGTATATGCCCAGAAGTGGGATTGCTGGATCCTAAGGTAATTCTCTTTTTAGTTTTTTAAAGGAACCTCCATACTGTTCTCCATCGTGACTGTATCAATTTACATTCCCACCAATAGCGGAAGAGGGTTCCTTTTGTCCACACCCTCCCCAGAATTTGTTGTTTGTAGATTATCTGATGAGGCCGATTCTCACAGGTGTGAGGTCTTACCTCATTGTAGTTTTGATTTGCATTTCTCTAATAATTAGTGATGTTGAGCAGCTTTTCATGTGCGTCTTGGCCATCTCTGTGTCTTCTTTGAAGAAACGTCTCTTTAGATCTTCTGCCCATTTTTGTATTGGGTTGTTTGTTTTATTAATATTAAGCTGCATGAGCTGTTTATATATATTGGAGATTAAACCTTTGTCCATTGATTCGTTTGTGAACGTTTTCGCCCATTCTGAGGGTTGCCTTTTTCCATTCCCGTTTTTTTAACAAAGAAAGAAAGCAAGCAAAAGAAGCAGAACACTAATGTGCGTGAAATATGCCTCTTGAAAATGTCGTTTTGAAATATGGACGTCTTGGGAATTTTTTGGTCGATATATGACCCCAGGATATGTTTTCAGGGCAGGTGTCATTTACAGGCCTGTAATGATTTGGAATATCCACTGACCATTAGCGCTGGGATTAATGCTGCTGTTGTGTGAATCGGCCACAAGGTGGCAGCAGTTCTCCCTTACCAAATCTGGTTACTAGGGCAGCAGAGCCTCAATGGAAGTCGCGTTCTAGATTGGAATGTAGAACGGAATGTGCCAGGAGAAAGCCCCTCAAGTTTGTCTCACTACTTCTTGTTCGTGTTTTTAATTTAATTTTTTATTTTTTATTACAGCACGTTTGAGTACAACGTTTAGCTTGTTGTAGGTGTGCAAGAGGTGGTTCTTTTACACATATACATATGTCTGTTCTTCCTGGGATCCTTTTCCCATGTACGTTATGACAGAATGTTGAGTAGTCTTCTCTTGGTACTCCGTAGGTCTTTGGCGATTCTATACGTCTACTGTGTTTGTATATGTCTGTTAACCCCAATATCGTAATGAATTCAATCCTCACACCTTTCCTTTGGTGAACCATAAGTTTGTTTAATGAATCTGTGATTGCCCTTCTCCGTGGAAATATCTGCCCTGGTATCAATTTATAGGTAACACCTATAAGTGATATGATATGATATGTGTCTTTCACTTTCTGACTTACTCCAAGTCACGTGATTACCTCGAGACGCATCTACGGTGCTGCAAATGGCATTGTGTCCTTTTTTTTCCTTGGCGAATATTCTGTCTTAGCGAGGTCCATTTTCTGCAATGTGATTCCCCGAGGGCTGAGGATTAGCTGACCTGGGCAGCCTGACCCTGCCGGCAAGCCCTCCCCAGGTGTGCCTGGGTTGAGGTCAATATAAACAGCACTCCAGGCAGCAATAGCCCCTGCAGCTGTGCCTGACTGCATATTCTCTGCCCCGTCAGCAGTCTTGGTGCTGTGCTGGTGGGAGGGTGTGAGGGTCCACGGCTTTGTGGGGGGCCCGGTGTGAGTGGGGCTCTGCTGGACTTTTGGCAGGAGTTGCCAGGCTGCCACCTGTAAAGAAGAGGATGTGTCACCCATAACTTCCACTGGAATATCTCTCCGGGCTGAGGTGAGGAAGGAAAAAAAGGAGTGGGGGCCGGGACAGGAGGGGTATCTCAGGCAGGGCAATGGAAAGCTTCCAGAAGAGCGCCCGTGGCCAGGACCATCCTGGCTGACCTGCAGGCACCAAATTGGCCTGCGTGCTGTCGCTGGTGTGGCTCCACGGCCCTTCCTCTAGGCTTTCAAGCCCTTGTACATATTCAGGTGTTTCACCTGGGAAGGGTGGGAAGAGTTCAGCAGCAGCTGGCCTGGGGCTCAGCTCACGTTTCCTCACAGAGGCCTCGGCACGGTCCCCCAGCTTTGCAATAAGGACGCTCCTTGCGTGGGCGGGCGGGGCTGCTGGCTCTATGGGAGATGATTCCCCACCTCTGACCAATTTCAGAATTGTTTACCACTGGAGCAAGTGCCTTGGTAGTGTTTTCCTCTGTATAAATGTTAGGTTCAGTTTTTTTTTTCTTTTTTGGTTCAAGTTAGATTTTATTCCTCTTTTATGTATTTATGGATATAAGCATGGAAATAATTCATTCTTATAAATACATCAGTGTGAATGGAAGAACTTTTTTTCTGTTTTATTTTTACATTTTATTTTTAAAAATTTTGAAATTTAATTTATTTTTTTATACAGTAGGTTATTATTAGTTATCTATTTTATGCATATACATGTATACAGGTCAATCCCAATCTCCCAACTCATCCCACCACCACCACCCCATGGCTTCCCCCACTTTGTGTCCATGTCCATACGTTTGTTCTCTACCTCTGTGTCTCTATTTCTGCCCTGCAAACCAGTTCATCTGTACCATTTTTCTAGGTTCCACATATAGGCATTAATATACAATATTTGTTTTTCTCTTTCTGACTTACTTCACTCTGTATGACAGTCTCTAGATCCATCAACTTCTCTACAAATGACCCAGTTTCATTCCTTTTTTTGGCTGAGTAATATTCCATTTTATATATGTACCACATCTTTATCCATTCGTCTGTCTGTGGGCATTTAGGTTGCTTCCATTGCCTGGCTACTGTAAATAGTGCTGCAATGAACATTGTGGTGAATGTGTCTTTGTGATTTATGGTTTTCTCTGGGTATATGCCCAGAAGTGGGATTGCTGGATCCTATGGTAATTCTCTTTTTAGTTTTTTAAAGGAACCTCCATACTGTTCTCCATCGTGACTGTATCAATTTACATTCCCACCAATAGCGGAAGAGGGTTCCTTTTGTCCACACCCTCCCCAGAATTTGTTGTTTGTAGATTATCTGATGAGGCCGATTCTCACAGGTGTGAGGTCTTACCTCATTGTAGTTTTGATTTGCATTTCTCTAATAATTAGTGATGTTGAGCAGCTTTTCATGTGCGTCTTGGCCATCTCTGTGTCTTCTTTGAAGAAACGTCTCTTTAGATCTTCTGCCCATTTTTGTATTGGGTTGTTTGTTTTATTAATATTAAGCTGCATGAGCTGTTTATATATATTGGAGATTAAACCTTTGTCCATTGATTCGTTTGTGAACGTTTTCGCCCATTCTGAGGGTTGCCTTTTTCCATTCCCGTTTTTTTAACAAAGAAAGAAAGCAAGCAAAAGAAGCAGAACACTAATGTGCGTGAAATATGCCTCTTGAAACTGTCGTTTTGAAATATGGACGTCTTTGGAATTTTTTGGTCGATATATGACCCCAGGATATGTTTTCAGGGCAGGTGTCATTTACAGGCCTGTAATGATTTGGAATATCCACTGACCATTAGCGCTGGGATTAAAGCTGCTGTTGTGTGAAACGGCCACAAGGTGGCAGCAGTTCTCCCTTACCAAATCTGGTTACTAGGGCAGCAGAGCCTCAATGGAAGTCGCGTTCTAGATTGGAATGTAGAACGGAATGTGCCAGGAGAAAGCCCCTCAAGTTTGTCTCACTACTTCTTGTTCGTGTTTTTAATTTAATTTTTTATTTTTTATTACAGCAAGTTTGAGTACAACGTTTAGCTTGTTGTAGGTGTGCAAGAGGTGGTTCTTTTACACATATACATATGTCTGTTCTTCCTGGGATCCTTTTCCCATGTACGTTATGACAGAATGTTGAGTAGTCTTCTCTTGGTACTCCGTAGGTCTTTGGCGATTCTATACGTCTACTGTGTTTGTATATGTCTGTTAACCCCAATATCGTAATGAATTCAATCCTCACACCTTTCCTTTGGTGAACCATAAGTTTGTTTAATGAATCTGTGATTGCCCTTCTCCGTGGAAATATCTGCCCTGGTATCAATTTATAGGTAACACCTATAAGTGATATGATATGATATGTGTCTTTCACTTTCTGACTTACTCCAAGTCACGTGATTACCTCGAGACTCATCTACGGTGCTGCAAATGGCATTGTGTCCTTTTTTTTCCTTGGCGAATATTCTGTCTTAGCGAGGTCCATTTTCTGCAATGTGATTCCCCGAGGGCTGAGGATTAGCTGACCTGGGCAGCCTGACCCTGCCGGCAAGCCCTCCCCAGGTGTGCCTGGGTTGAGGTCAATATAAACAGCACTCCAGGCAGCAATAGCCCCTGCAGCTGTGCCTGACTGCATATTCTCTGCCCCGTCAGCAGTCTCGGGGCTGTGCTGGTGGGAGGGTGTGAGGGTCCACGGCTTTGTGGGGGGCCCGGTGTGAGTGGGGCTCTGCTGGACTTTCGGCAGGAGTTGCCAGGCTGCCACCTGTAAAGAAGAGGATGTGTCACCCATAACTTCCACTGGAATATCTCTCCGGGCTGAGGTGAGGAAGGAAAAAAAGGAGTGGGGGCCGGGACAGGAGGGGTATCTCAGGCAGGGCAATGGAAAGCTTCCAGAAGAGCGCCCGTGGCCAGGACCATCCTGGCTGACCTGCAGGCACCAAGTTGGCCTGCGTGCTGTCGCTGGTGTGGCTCCACGGCCCTTCCTCTAGGCTTTCAAGCCCTTGTACATATTCAGGTGTTTCACCTGGGAAGGGTGGGAAGAGTTCAGCAGCAGCTGGCCTGGGGCTCAGCTCACGTTTCCTCACAGAGGCCTCGGCACGGTCCCCCAGCTTTGCAATAAGGACGCTCCTTGCGTGGGCGGGCGGGGCTGCTGGCTGTATGGGAGATGATTCCCCACCTCTGACCAATTTCAGAATTGTTTACCACTGGAGCAAGTGCCTTGGTAGTGTTTTCCTCTGTATAAATGTTAGGTTCAGTTTTTTTTTTCTTTTTTGGTTCAAGTTAGATTTTATTCCTCTTTTATGAATTTATGGATATAAGCATGGAAATAATTCATTCTTATAAATACATCAGTGTGAATGGAAGAACTTTTTTTCTGTTTTATTTTTACATTTTATTTTTAAAAATTTTGAAATTTAATTTAATTTATTTTTCTATACAGTAGGTTATTATTAGTTATCTATTTTATGCATATACATGTATACAGGTCAATCCCAATCTCCCAACTCATCCCACCACCACCACCCCATGGCTTCCCCCACTTTGTGTCCATGTCCATACGTTTGTTCTCTACCTCTGTGTCTCTATTTCTGCCCTGCAAACCAGTTCATCTGTACCATTTTTCTAGGTTCCACATATAGGCATTAATATACAATATTTGTTTTTCTCTTTCTGACTTACTTCACTCTGTATGACAGTCTCTAGATCCATCAACTTCTCTACAAATGACCCAGTTTCATTCCTTTTTTTGGCTGAGTAATATTCCATTTTATATATGTACCACATCTTTATCCATTCGTCTGTCTGTGGGCATTTAGGTTGCTTCCATTGCCTGGCTATTGTAAATAGTGCTGCAATGAACATTGTGGTGAATGTGTCTTTGTGATTTATGGTTTTCTCTGGGTATATGCCCAGAAGTGGAATTGCTGGATCCTATGGTAATTCTCTTTTTAGTTTTTTAAAGGAACCTCCATACTGTTCTCCATCGTGACTGTATCAATTTACATTCCCACCAATAGCGGAAGAGGGTTCCTTTTGTCCACACCCTCCCCAGAATTTGTTGTTTGTAGATTATCTGATGAGGCCGATTCTCACAGGTGTGAGGTCTTACCTCATTGTAGTTTTGATTTGCATTTCTCTAATAATTAGTGATGTTGAGCAGCTTTTCATGTGCGTCTTGGCCATCTCTGTGTCTTCTTTGAAGAAACGTCTCTTTAGATCTTCTGCCCATTTTTGTATTGGGTTGTTTGTTTTATTAATATTAAGCTGCATGAGCTGTTTATATATATTGGAGATTAAACCTTTGTCCATTGATTCGTTTGTGAACGTTTTCGCCCATTCTGAGGGTTGCCTTTTTCCATTCCCGTTTTTTTAACAAAGAAAGAAAGCAAGCAAAAGAAGCAGAACACTAATGTGCGTGAAATATGCCTCTTGAAAATGTCGTTTTGAAATATGGACGTCTTTGGAATTTTTTGGTCGATATATGACCCCAGGATATGTTTTCAGGGCAGGTGTCATTTACAGGCCTGTAATGATTTGGAATATCCACTGACCATTAGCGCTGGGATTAAAGCTGCTGTTGTGTGAAACGGCCACAAGGTGGCAGCAGTTCTCCCTTACCAAATCTGGTTACTAGGGCAGCAGAGCCTCAATGGAAGTCGCGTTCTAGATTGGAATGTAGAACGGAATGTGCCAGGAGAAAGCCCCTCAAGTTTGTCTCACTACTTCTTGTTCGTGTTTTTAATTTAATTTTTTATTTTTTATTACAGCAAGTTTGAGTACAACGTTTAGCTTGTTGTAGGTGTGCAAGAGGTGGTTCTTTTACACATATACATATGTCTGTTCTTCCTGGGATCCTTTTCCCATGTACGTTATGACAGAATGTTGAGTAGTCTTCTCTTGGTACTCCGTAGGTCTTTGGCGATTCTATACGTCTACTGTGTTTGTATATGTCTGTTAACCCCAATATCGTAATGAATTCAATCCTCACACCTTTCCTTTGGTGAACCATAAGTTTGTTTAATGAATCTGTGATTGCCCTTCTCCGTGGAAATATCTGCCCTGGTATCAATTTATAGGTAACACCTATAAGTGATATGATATGATATGTGTCTTTCACTTTCTGACTTACTCCAAGTCACGTGATTACCTCGAGACTCATCTACGGTGCTGCAAATGGCATTGTGTCCTTTTTTTTCCTTGGCGAATATTCTGTCTTAGCGAGGTCCATTTTCTGCAATGTGATTCCCCGAGGGCTGAGGATTAGCTGACCTGGGCAGCCTGACCCTGCCGGCAAGCCCTCCCCAGGTGTGCCTGGGTTGAGGTCAATATAAACAGCACTCCAGGCAGCAATAGCCCCTGCAGCTGTGCCTGACTGCATATTCTCTGCCCCGTCAGCAGTCTCGGGGCTGTGCTGGTGGGAGGGTGTGAGGGTCCACGGCTTTGTGGGGGGCCCGGTGTGAGTGGGGCTCTGCTGGACTTTCGGCAGGAGTTGCCAGGCTGCCACCTGTAAAGAAGAGGATGTGTCACCCATAACTTCCACTGGAATATCTCTCCGGGCTGAGGTGAGGAAGGAAAAAAAGGAGTGGGGGCCGGGACAGGAGGGGTATCTCAGGCAGGGCAATGGAAAGCTTCCAGAAGAGCGCCCGTGGCCAGGACCATCCTGGCTGACCTGCAGGCACCAAGTTGGCCTGCGTGCTGTCGCTGGTGTGGCTCCACGGCCCTTCCTCTAGGCTTTCAAGCCCTTGTACATATTCAGGTGTTTCACCTGGGAAGGGTGGGAAGAGTTCAGCAGCAGCTGGCCTGGGGCTCAGCTCACGTTTCCTCACAGAGGCCTCGGCACGGTCCCCCAGCTTTGCAATAAGGACGCTCCTTGCGTGGGCGGGCGGGGCTGCTGGCTGTATGGGAGATGATTCCCCACCTCTGACCAATTTCAGAATTGTTTACCACTGGAGCAAGTGCCTTGGTAGTGTTTTCCTCTGTATAAATGTTAGGTTCAGTTTTTTTTTTCTTTTTTGGTTCAAGTTAGATTTTATTCCTCTTTTATGAATTTATGGATATAAGCATGGAAATAATTCATTCTTATAAATACATCAGTGTGAATGGAAGAACTTTTTTTCTGTTTTATTTTTACATTTTATTTTTAAAAATTTTGAAATTTAATTTAATTTATTTTTCTATACAGTAGGTTATTATTAGTTATCTATTTTATGCATATACATGTATACAGGTCAATCCCAATCTCCCAACTCATCCCACCACCACCACCCCATGGCTTCCCCCACTTTGTGTCCATGTCCATACGTTTGTTCTCTACCTCTGTGTCTCTATTTCTGCCCTGCAAACCAGTTCATCTGTACCATTTTTCTAGGTTCCACATATAGGCATTAATATACAATATTTGTTTTTCTCTTTCTGACTTACTTCACTCTGTATGACAGTCTCTAGATCCATCAACTTCTCTACAAATGACCCAGTTTCATTCCTTTTTTTGGCTGAGTAATATTCCATTTTATATATGTACCACATCTTTATCCATTCGTCTGTCTGTGGGCATTTAGGTTGCTTCCATTGCCTGGCTATTGTAAATAGTGCTGCAATGAACATTGTGGTGAATGTGTCTTTGTGATTTATGGTTTTCTCTGGGTATATGCCCAGAAGTGGAATTGCTGGATCCTATGGTAATTCTCTTTTTAGTTTTTTAAAGGAACCTCCATACTGTTCTCCATCGTGACTGTATCAATTTACATTCCCACCAATAGCGGAAGAGGGTTCCTTTTGTCCACACCCTCCCCAGAATTTGTTGTTTGTAGATTATCTGATGAGGCCGATTCTCACAGGTGTGAGGTCTTACCTCATTGTAGTTTTGATTTGCATTTCTCTAATAATTAGTGATGTTGAGCAGCTTTTCATGTGCGTCTTGGCCATCTCTGTGTCTTCTTTGAAGAAACGTCTCTTTAGATCTTCTGCCCATTTTTGTATTGGGTTGTTTGTTTTATTAATATTAAGCTGCATGAGCTGTTTATATATATTGGAGATTAAACCTTTGTCCATTGATTCGTTTGTGAACGTTTTCGCCCATTCTGAGGGTTGCCTTTTTCCATTCCCGTTTTTTTAACAAAGAAAGAAAGCAAGCAAAAGAAGCAGAACACTAATGTGCGTGAAATATGCCTCTTGAAAATGTCGTTTTGAAATATGGACGTCTTTGGAATTTTTTGGTCGATATATGACCCCAGGATATGTTTTCAGGGCAGGTGTCATTTACAGGCCTGTAATGATTTGGAATATCCACTGACCATTAGCGCTGGGATTAAAGCTGCTATTGTGTGAAACGGCCACAAGGTGGCAGCAGTTCTCCCTTACCAAATCTGGTTACTAGGGCAGCAGAGCCTCAATGGAAGTCGCGTTCTAGATTGGAATGTAGAACGGAATGTGCCAGGAGAAAGCCCCTCAAGTTTGTCTCACTACTTCTTGTTCGTGTTTTTAATTTAATTTTTTATTTTTTATTACAGCAAGTTTGAGTACAACGTTTAGCTTGTTGTAGGTGTGCAAGAGGTGGTTCTTTTACACATATACATATGTCTGTTCTTCCTGGGATCCTTTTCCCATGTACGTTATGACAGAATGTTGAGTAGTCTTCTCTTGGTACTCCGTAGGTCTTTGGCGATTCTATACGTCTACTGTGTTTGTATATGTCTGTTAACCCCAATATCGTAATGAATTCAATCCTCACACCTTTCCTTTGGTGAACCATAAGTTTGTTTAATGAATCTGTGATTGCCCTTCTCCGTGGAAATATCTGCCCTGGTATCAATTTATAGGTAACACCTATAAGTGATATGATATGATATGTGTCTTTTACTTTCTGACTTACTCCAAGTCACGTGATTACCTCGAGACTCATCGACGGTGCTGCAAATGGCATTGTGTCCTTTTTTTTCCTTGGCGAATATTCTGTCTTAGCGAGGTCCATTTTCTGCAATGTGATTCCCCGAGGGCTGAGGATTAGCTGACCTGGGCAGCCTGACCCTGCCGGCAAGCCCTCCCCAGGTGTGCCTGGGTTGAGGTCAATATAAACAGCACTCCAGGCAGCAATAGCCCCTGCAGCTGTGCCTGACTGCATATTCTCTGCCCCGTCAGCAGTCTCGGGGCTGTGCTGGTGGGAGGGTGTGAGGGTCCACGGCTTTGTGGGGGGCCCGGTGTGAGTGGGGCTCTGCTGGACTTTCGGCAGGAGTTGCCAGGCTGCCACCTGTAAAGAAGAGGATGTGTCACCCATAACTTCCACTGGAATATCTCTCCGGGCTGAGGTGAGGAAGGAAAAAAAGGAGTGGGGGCCGGGACAGGAGGGGTATCTCAGGCAGGGCAATGGAAAGCTTCCAGAAGAGCGCCCGTGGCCAGGACCATCCTGGCTGACCTGCAGGCACCAAGTTGGCCTGCGTGCTGTCTCTGGTGTGGCTCCACGGCCCTTCCTCTAGGCTTTCAAGCCCTTGTACATATTCAGGTGTTTCACCTGGGAAGGGTGGGAAGAGTTCAGCAGCAGCTGGCCTGGGGCTCAGCTCACGTTTCCTCACAGAGGCCTCGGCACGGTCCCCCAGCTTTGCAATAAGGACGCTCCTTGCGTGGGCGGGCGGGGCTGCTGGCTGTATGGGAGATGATTCCCCACCTCTGACCAATTTCAGAATTGTTTACCACTGGAGCAAGTGCCTTGGTAGTGTTTTCCTCTGTATAAATGTTAGGTTCAGTTTTTTTTTCTTTTTTGGTTCAAGTTAGATTTTATTCCTCTTCTATGTATTTATGGATATAAGCATGGAAATAATTCATTCTTATAAATACATCAGTGTGAATGGAAGAACTTTTTTTCTGTTTTATTTTAACATTTTATTTCTAAAAATTTTGAAATTTAATTTATTTTTTTATACAGTAGGTTATTATTAGTTATCTATTTTATGCATATACCTGTATACAGGTCAATCCCAATCTCCCAACTCATCCCACCACCACCACCCCATGGCTTCCCCCACTTTGTGTCCATGTCCATAGGTTTGTTCTCTACCTCTGTGTCTCTATTTCTGCCCTGCAAACCAGTTCATCTGTACCATTTTTCTAGGTTCCACATATAGGCATTAATATACAATATTTGTTTTTCTCTTTCTGACTTACTTCACTCTGTATGACAGTCTCTAGATCCATCAACTTCTCTACAAATGACCCAGTTTCATTCCTTTTTTTGGCTGAGTAATATTCCATTTTATATATGTACCACATCTTTATCCATTCGTCTGTCTGTGGGCATTTAGGTTGCTTCCATTACCTGGCTATTGTAAATAGTGCTGCAATGAACATTGTGGTGAATGTGTCTTTGAGATTTATGGTTTTCTCTGGGTATATGCCCAGAAGTGGGATTGCTGGATCCTATGGTAATTCTCTTTTTAGTTTTCTAAAGGAACCTCCATACTGTTCTCCATAGTGACTGTATCAATTTACATTCCCACCAATAGCGGAAGAGGGTTCCTTTTGTCCACACCCTCCCCAGAATTTGTTGTTTGTAGATTATCTGATGAGGCCGATTCTCACAGGTGTGAGGTCTTACCTCATTGTAGTTTTGATTTGCATTTCTCTAATAATTAGTGATGTAGAGCAGCTTTTCATGTGCGTCTTGGCCATCTCTGTGTCTTCTTTGAAGAAACGTCTCTTTAGATCTTCTGCCCATTTTTATATTGGTTTGTTTGTTTTATTAATATTAAGCTGCATGAGCTGTTTATATATATTGGAGATTAAACCTTTGTCCATTGATTCGTTTGTGAACGTTTTCGCCCATTCTGAGGGTTGCCTTTTTCCATTCCCGTTTTTTTAAGAAAGAAAGAAAGCAAGCAAAAGAAGCAGAACACTAATGTGCGTGAAATATGCCTCTTGAAACTGTCGTTTTGAAATATGGACGTCTTTTGAATTTTTTGGTCGATATATGACCCCAGGATTTGTTTTCAGAGCAGGTGTCATTTACAGGCCTGTAATGATTTGGAATATCCCCTGACCATTAGCGCTGGGATTAAAGCTGCTGTTGTGTGAAACGGCCACAAGGTGGCAGCAGTTCTCCCTTACCAAATCTGGTTACTAGGGCAGCAGAGCCTCAATGGAAGTCGCGTTCTAGATTGGAATGTAGAACGGAATGTGCCAGGAGAAAGCCCCTCAAGTTTGTCTCACTACTTCTTGTTCGTGTTTTTAATTTAATTTTTTATTTTTTATTACAGCAAGTTTGAGTACATCGTTTAGCTTGTTGTAGGTGTGCAAGAGGTGGTTCTTTTACACATATACATATGTCTGTTCTTCCTGGGATCCTTTTCCCATGTACGTTATGACAGAATGTTGAGTAGTCTTCTCTTGGTACTCCGTAGGTCTTTGGTGATTCTATACGTCTACTGTGTTTGTATATGTCTGTTAACCCCAATATCGTAATGAATTCAATCCTCACACCTTTCCTTTGGTGAACCATAAGTTTGTTTAATGAATCTGTGATTGCCCTTCTCCGTGGAAATATCTGCCCTGGTATCAATTTATAGGTAACACCTATAAGTGATATGATATGATATGTGTCTTTCACTTTCTGACTTACTCAAAGTCACGTGATTACCTCGAGACTCATCTGCGGCGCTGCAAATGGCATTGTGTCCTTTTTTTCCTTGGCGAATATTCTGTCTTAGCGAGGTCCATTTTCTGCAATGTGATTCCCCGAGGGCTGAGGATTAGCTGACCTGGGCAGCCTGACCCTGCCGGCAAGCCCTCCCCAGGTGTGCCTGGGTTGAGGTCAATATAAACAGCACTCCAGGCAGCTATAGCCCCTGCAGCTGTGCCTGACTGCATATTCTCTGCCCCGTCAGCAGTCTTGGGGCTGTGCTGGTGGGTGGGTGTGAGGGTCCACGGCTTTGTGGGGGGCCCGGTGTGAGTGGGGCTCTGCTGGACTTTCGGCAGGAGTTGCCAGGCTGCCACCTGTAAAGAAGAGGATGTGTCACCCATAACTTCCACTGGAATATCTCTCCGGGCTGAGGTGAGGAAGGAAGAAAAGGAGTCGGGGCCGGGACAGGAGGGGTATCTCAGGCAGGGCAATGGAAAGCTTCCAGAAGAGCGCCCGTGGCCAGGACCATCCTGGCTGACCTGCAGGCACCAAGTTGGCCTGCGTGCTGTCGCTGGTGTGGCTCCACGGCCCTTCCTCTAGGCTTTCAAGCCCTTGTACATATTCAGGTGTTTCACCTGGGAAGGGTAGGAAGAGTTCAGCAGCAGCTGGCCTGGGGCTCAGCTCACGTTTCCTCACAGAGGCCTCGGCACGGTCCCCCAGCTTTGCAATAAGGACGCTCCTTGCGTGGGCGGGCGGGGCTGCTGGCTGTATGGGAGATGATTCCCCACCTCTGACCAATTTCAGAATTGTTTACCACTGGAGCAAGTGCCTTGGTAGTGTTTTCCTCTGTATAAATGTTAGGTTCAGTTTTTTTTTCTTTTTTGGTTCAAGTTAGATTTTATTCCTCTTCTATGTATTTATGGATATAAGCATGGAAATAATTCATTCTTATAAATACATCAGTGTGAATGGAAGAACTTTTTTTCTGTTTTATTTTTACATTTTATTTTTAAAAATTTTGAAATTTAATTTATTTTTTTATACAGTAGGTTATTATTAGTTATCTATTTTATGCATATACCTGTATACAGGTCAATCCCAATCTCCCAACTCATCCCACCACCACCACCCCATGGCTTCCCCCACTTTGTGTCCATGTCCATACGTTTGTTCTCTACCTCTGTGTCTCTATTTCTGCCCTGCAAACCAGTTCATCTGTACCATTTTTCTAGGTTCCACATATAGGCATTAATATACCATATTTGTTTTTCTCTTTCTGACTTACTTCACTCTGTATGACAGTCTCTAGATCCATCAACTTCTCTACAAATGACCCAGTTTCATTCCTTTTTTTGGCTGAGTAATATTCCATTTTATATATGTACCACATCTTTATCCATTCGTCTGTCTGTGGGCATTTAGGTTGCTTCCATTACCTGGCTATTGTAAATAGTGCTGCAATGAACATTGTGGTGAATGTGTCTTTGAGATTTATGGTTTTCTCTGGGTATATGCCCAGAAGTGGGATTGCTGGATCCTATGGTAATTCTCTTTTTAGTTTTCTAAAGGAACCTCCATACTGTTCTCCATAGTGACTGTATCAATTTACATTCCCACCAATAGCGGAAGAGGGTTCCTTTTGTCCACACCCTCCCCAGAATTTGTTGTTTGTAGATTATCTGATGAGGCCGATTCTCACAGGTGTGAGGTCTTACCTCATTGTAGTTTTGATTTGCATTTCTCTAATAATTAGTGATGTAGAGCAGCTTTTCATGTGCGTCTTGGCCATCTCTGTGTCTTCTTTGAAGAAACGTCTCTTTAGATCTTCTGCCCATTTTTGTATTGGGTTGTTTGTTTTATTAATATTAAGCTGCATGAGCTGTTTATATATATTGGAGATTAAACCTTTGTCCATTGATTCGTTTGTGAACGTTTTCGCCCATTCTGAGGGTTGCCTTTTTCCATTCCCGTTTTTTTAACAAAGAAAGAAAGCAAGCAAAAGAAGCGGAACACTAATGTGCGTGAAATATGCCTCTTGAAACTGTCGTTTTGAAATATGGACGTCTTTTGAATTTTTTGGTCGATATATGACCCCAGGATTTGTTTTCAGGGCAGGTGTCATTTACAGGCCTGTAATGATTTGGAATATCCCCTGACCATTAGCGCTGGGATTAAAGCTGCTGTTTTGTGAAACGGCCACAAGGTGGCAGCAGTTCTCCCTTACCAAATCTGGTTACTAGGGCAGCAGAGCCTCAATGGAAGTCGCGTTCTAGATTGGAATGTAGAACGGAATGTGCCAGGAGAAAGCCCCTCAAGTTTGTCTCACTACTTCTTGTTCGTGTTTTTAATTTAATTTTTTATTTTTTATTACAGCAAGTTTGAGTACAACGTTTAGCTTGTTGTAGGTGTGCAAGAGGTGGTTCTTTTACACATATACATATGTCTGTTCTTCCTGGGATCCTTTTCCCATGTACGTTATGACAGAATGTTGAGTAGTCTTCTCTTGGTACTCCGTAGGTCTTTGGCGATTCTATACGTCTACTGTGTTTGTATATGTCTGTTAACCCCAATATCGTAATGAATTCAATCCTCACACCTTTCCTTTGGTGAACCATAAGTTTGTTTAATGAATCTGTGATTGCCCTTCTCCGTGGAAATATCTGCCCTGGTATCAATTTATAGGTAACACCTATAAGTGATATGATATGATATGTGTCTTTCACTTTCTGACTTACTCCAAGTCACGTGATTACCTCGAGACTCATCTACGGTGCTGCAAATGGCATTGTGTCCTTGTTTTCCTTGGCGAATATTCTGTCTTAGCGAGGTCCATTTCCTACAGTGTGATTCCCCGAGGGCTGAGGATTAGCTGACCTGGGCAGCCTGGCCCTGCCGGCAAGCCCTCCCCAGGTGTGCCTGGGTTGAGGTCAATATAAACAGCACTCCAGGCAGCAATAGCCCCTGCAGCTGTGCCTGACTCCATATTCTCTGCCCCGTCAGCAGTCTCGGGGCTGTGCTGGTGGGAGGGTGTGAGGGTCCACGGCTTTGTGGGGGGCCCGGTGTGAGTGGGGCTCTGCTGCACTTTCGGCAGGAGTTGCCAGGCTGCCACCTGTAAAGAAGAGGATGTGTCACCCATAACTTCCACTGGAATATCTCTCCGGGCTGAGGTGAGGAAGGAAAAAAAGGAGTGGGGGCCGGGACAGGAAGGGTATCTCAGGCAGGGCAATGGAAAGCTTCCAGAAGAGCGCCCGTGGCCAGGACCATCCTGGCTGACCTGCAGGCACCAAGTTGGCCTGCGTGCTGTCGCTGGTGTGGCTCCACGGCCCTTCCTCTAGGCTTTCAAGCCCTTGTACATATTCAGGTGTTTCACCTGGGAAGGGTGGGAAGAGTTCAGCAGCAGCTGGCCTGGGGCTCAGCTCACGTTTCCTCACAGAGGCCTCGGCACGGTCCCCCAGCTTTGCAATAAGGACGCTCCTTGCGTGGGCGGGCGGGGCTGCTGGCTCTATGGGAGATGATTCCCCACCTCTGACCAATTTCAGAATTGTTTACCACTGGAGCAAGTGCCTTGGTAGTGTTTTCCTCTGTATAAATGTTAGGTTCAGTTTTTTTTTTCTTTTTTGGTTCAAGTTAGATTTTATTCCTCTTTTATGTATTTATGGATATAAGCATGGAAATAATTCATTCTTATAAATACATCAGTGTGAATGGAAGAACTTTTTTTCTGTTTTATTTTTACATTTTATTTTTAAAAATTTTGAAATTTAATTTATTTTTTTATACAGTAGGTTATTATTAGTTATCTATTTTATGCATATACATGTATACAGGTCAATCCCAATCTCCCAACTCATCCCACCACCACCACCCCATGGCTTCCCCCACTTTGTGTCCATGTCCATACGTTTGTTCTCTACCTCTGTGTCTCTATTTCTGCCCTGCAAACCAGTTCATCTGTACCATTTTTCTAGGTTCCACATATAGGCATTAATATACAATATTTGTTTTTCTCTTTCTGACTTACTTCACTCTGTATGACAGTCTCTAGATCCATCAACTTCTCTACAAATGACCCAGTTTCATTCCTTTTTTTGGCTGAGTAATATTCCATTTTATATATGTACCACATCTTTATCCATTCGTCTGTCTGTGGGCATTTAGGTTGCTTCCATTGCCTGGCTATTGTAAATAGTGCTGCAATGAACATTGTGGTGAATGTGTCTTTGTGATTTATGGTTTTCTCTGGGTATATGCCCAGAAGTGGAATTGCTGGATCCTATGGTAATTCTCTTTTTAGTTTTTTAAAGGAACCTCCATACTGTTCTCCATCGTGACTGTATCAATTTACATTCCCACCAATAGCGGAAGAGGGTTCCTTTTGTCCACACCCTCCCCAGAATTTGTTGTTTGTAGATTATCTGATGAGGCCGATTCTCACAGGTGTGAGGTCTTACCTCATTGTAGTTTTGATTTGCATTTCTCTAATAATTAGTGATGTTGAGCAGCTTTTCATGTGCGTCTTGGCCATCTCTGTGTCTTCTTTGAAGAAACGTCTCTTTAGATCTTCTGCCCATTTTTGTATTGGGTTGTTTGTTTTATTAATATTAAGCTGCATGAGCTGTTTATATATATTGGAGATTAAACCTTTGTCCATTGATTCGTTTGTGAACGTTTTCGCCCATTCTGAGGGTTGCCTTTTTCCATTCCCGTTTTTTTAACAAAGAAAGAAAGCAAGCAAAAGAAGCAGAACACTAATGTGCGTGAAATATGCCTCTTGAAACTGTCGTTTTGAAATATGGACGTCTTTTGAATTTTTTGGTCGATATATGACCCCAGGATTTGTTTTCAGGGCAGGTGTCATTTACAGGCCTGTAATGATTTGGAATATCCCCTGACCATTAGCGCTGGGATTAATGCTGCTGTTGTGTGAAACGGCCACAAGGTGGCAGCAGTTCTCCCTTACCAAATCTGGTTACTAGGGCAGCAGAGCCTCAATGGAAGTCGCATTCTAGATTGGAATGTAGAACGGAATGTGCCAGGAGAAAGCCCCTCAAGTTTGTCTCACTACTTCTTGTTCGTGTTTTTAATTTAATTTTTTATTTTTTATTACAGCAAGTTTGAGTACAACGTTTAGCTTGTTGTAGGTGTGCAAGAGGTGGTTCTTTTACACATATACATATGTCTGTTCTTCCTGGGATCCTTTTCCCATGTACGTTATGACAGAATGTTGAGTAGTCTTCTCTTGGTACTCCGTAGGTCTTTGGCGATTCTATACGTCTACTGTGTTTGTATATGTCTGTTAACCCCAATATCGTAATGAATTCAATCCTCACACCTTTCCTTTGGTGAACCATAAGTTTGTTTAATGAATCTGTGATTGCCCTTCTCCGTGGAAATATCTGCCCTGGTATCAATTTATAGGTAACACCTATAAGTGATATGATATGATATGTGTCTTTCACTTTCTGACTTACTCCAAGTCACGTGATTACCTCGAGACTCATCTACGGTGCTGCAAATGGCATTGTGTCCTTTTTTTTCCTTGGCGAATATTCTGTCTTAGCGAGGTCCATTTTCTGCAATGTGATTCCCCGAGGGCTGAGGATTAGCTGACCTGGGCAGCCTGACCCTGCCGGCAAGCCCTCCCCAGGTGTGCCTGGGTTGAGGTCAATATAAACAGCACTCCAGGCAGCAATAGCCCCTGCAGCTGTGCCTGACTGCATATTCTCTGCCCCGTCAGCAGTCTCGGGGCTGTGCTGGTGGGAGGGTGTGAGGGTCCACGGCTTTGTGGGGGGCCCGGTGTGAGTGGGGCTCTGCTGGACTTTCGGCAGGAGTTGCCAGGCTGCCACCTGTAAAGAAGAGGATGTGTCACCCATAACTTCCACTGGAATATCTCTCCGGGCTGAGGTGAGGAAGGAAAAAAAGGAGTGGTGGCCGGGACAGGAGGGGTATCTCAGGCAGGGCAATGGAAAGCTTCCAGAAGAGCGCCCGTGGCCAGGACCATCCTGGCTGACCTGCAGGCACCAAGTTGGCCTGCGTGCTGTCGCTGGTGTGGCTCCACGGCCCTTCCTCTAGGCTTTCAAGCCCTTGTACATATTCAGGTGTTTCACCTGGGAAGGGTGGGAAGAGTTCAGCAGCAGCTGGCCTGGGGCTCAGCTCACGTTTCCTCACAGAGGCCTCGGCACGGTCCCCCAGCTTTGCAATAAGGACGCTCCTTGCGTGGGCGGGCGGGGCTGCTGGCTGTATGGGAGATGATTCCCCACCTCTGACCAATTTCAGAATTGTTTACCACTGGTGCAAGTGCCTTGGTAGTGTTTTCCTCTGTATAAATGTTAGGTTCAGATTTTTTTTTCTTTTTTGGTTCAAGTTAGATTTTATTCCTCTTTTATGTATTTATGGATATAAGCATGGAAATAATTCATTCTTATAAATACATCAGTGTGAATGGAAGAACTTTTTTTCTGTTTTATTTTTACATTTTATTTTTAAAAATTTTGAAATTTAATTTAATTTATTTTTTTATACAGTAGGTTATTATTAGTTATCTATTTTATGCATATACATGTATACAGGTCAATCCCAATCTCCCAACTCATCCCACCACCACCACCCCATGGCTTCCCCCACTTTGTGTCCATGTCCATACGTTTGTTCTCTACCTCTGTGTCTCTATTTCTGCCCTGCAAACCAGTTCATCTGTACCATTTTTCTAGGTTCCACATATAGGCATTAATATACAATATTTGTTTTTCTCTTTCTGACTTACTTCACTCTGTATGACAGTCTCTAGATCCATCAACTTCTCTACAAATGACCCAGTTTCATTCCTTTTTTTGGCTGAGTAATATTCCATTTTATATATGTACCACATCTTTATCCATTCGTCTGTCTGTGGGCATTTAGGTTGCTTCCATTGCCTGGCTATTGTGAATAGTGCTGCAATGAACATTGTGGTGAATGTGTCTTTGTGATTTATGGTTTTCTCTGGGTATATGCCCAGAAGTGGGATTGCTGGATCCTATGGTAATTCTCTTTTTAGTTTTTTAAAGGAACCTCCATACTGTTCTCCATCGTGACTGTATCAATTTACATTCCCACCAATAGCGGAAGAGGGTTCCTTTTGTCCACACCCTCCCCAGAATTTGTTGTTTGTAGATTATCTGATGATGCCGATTCTCACAGGTGTGAGGTCTTACCTCATTGTAGTTTTGATTTGCATTTCTCTAATAATTAGTGATGTTGAGCAGCTTTTCATTTGCGTCTTGGCCATCTCTGTGTATTCTTTGAAGAAACGTCTCATTAGATCTTCTGCCCATTTTTGTATTGGGTTGTTTGTTTTATTAATATTAAGCTGCATGAGCTGTTTATATATATTGGAGATTAAACCTTTGTCCATTGATTCGTTTGTGAACGTTTTCGCCCATTCTGAGGGTTGCCTTTTTCCATTCCCGTTTTTTTAACAAAGAAAGAAAGCAAGCAAAAGAAGCAGAACACTAATGTGCGTGAAATATGCCTCTTGAAACTGTCGTTTTGAAATATGGACGTCTTTTGAATTTTTTGGTCGATATATGACCCCAGGATTTGTTTTCAGGGCAGGTGTCATTTACAGGCCTGTAATGATTTGGAATATCCCCTGACCATTAGCGCTGGGATTAAAGCTGCTGTTGTGTGAAACGGCCACAAGGTGGCAGCAGTTCTCCCTTACCAAATCTGGTTACTAGGGCAGCAGAGCCTCAATGGAAGTCGCGTTCTAGATTGGAATGTAGAACGGAATGTGCCAGGAGAAAGCCCCTCAAGTTTGTCTCACTACTTCTTGTTCGTGTTTTTAATTTAATTTTTTATTTTTTATTACAGCAAGTTTGAGTACAACGTTTAGCTTGTTGTAGGTGTGCAAGAGGTGGTTCTTTTCACATATACATATGCCTGTTCTTCCTGGGATCCTTTTCCCATGTACGTTATGACAGAATGTTGAGTAGTCTTCTCTTGGTACTCCGTAGGTCTTTGGCGATTCTATACGTCTACTGTGTTTGTATATGTCTGTTAACCCCAATATCGTAATGAATTCAATCCTCACACCTTTCCTTTGGTGAACCATAAGTTTGTTTAATGAATCTGTGATTGCCCTTCTCCGTGGAAATATCTGCCCTGGTATCAATTTATAGGTAACACCTATAAGTGATATGATATGATATGTGTCTTTCACTTTCTGACTTACTCCAAGTCACGTGATTACCTCGAGACTCATCTACGGTGCTGCAAATGGCATTGTGTCCTTTTTTTTCCTTGGCGAATATTCTGTCTTAGCGAGGTCCATTTTCTGCAATGTGATTCCCCGAGGGCTGAGGATTAGCTGACCTGGGCAGCCTGACCCTGCCGGCAAGCCCTCCCCAGGTGTGCCTGGGTTGAGGTCAATATAAACAGCACTCCAGGCAGCAATAGCCCCTGCAGCTGTGCCTGACTGCATATTCTCTGCCCCGTCAGCAGTCTTGGGGCTGTGCTGGTGGGAGGGTGTGAGGGTCCACGGCTTTGTGGGGGGCCCCGTGTGAGTGGGGCTCTGCTGGACTTTTGGCAGGAGTTGCCAGGCTGCCACCTGTAAAGAAGAGGATGTGTCACCCATAACTTCCACTGGAATATCTCTACGGGCTGAGGTGAGGAAGGAAAAAAAGGAGTGGGGGCCGGGACAGGAGGGGTATCTCAGGCAGGGCAATGGAAAGCTTCCAGAAGAGCGCCCGTGGCCAGGACCATCCTGGCTGACCTGCAGGCACCAAATTGGCCTGCGTGCTGTTGCTGGTGTGGCTCCACGGCCCTTCCTCTAGGCTTTCAAGCCCTTGTACATATTCAGGTGTTTCACCTAGGAAGGGTGGGAAGAGTTCAGCAGCAGCTGGCCTGGGGCTCAGCTCACGTTTCCTCACAGAGGCCTCGGCACGGTCCCCCAGCTTTGCAATAAGGACGCTCCTTGCGTGGGCGGGCGGGGCTGCTGGCTGTATGGGAGATGATTCCCCACCTCTGACCAATTTCAGAATTGTTTACCACTGGAGCAAGTGCCTTGGTAGTGTTTTCCTCTGTATAAATGTTAGGTTCAGTTTTTTTTTTCTTTTTTGGTTCAAGTTAGATTTTATTCCTCTTTTATGTATTTATGGATATAAGCATGGAAATAATTCATTCTTATAAATACATCAGTGTGAATGGAAGAACTTTTTTTCTGTTTCATTTTTACATTTTATTTTTAAAAATTTTGAAATTTAATTTATTTTTTTATACAGTAGGTTATTATTAGTTATCTATTTTATGCATATACATGTATACAGGTCAATCCCAATCTCCCAACTCATCCCACCACCACCACCCCATGGCTTCCCCCACTTTGTGTCCATGTCCATACGTTTGTTCTCTACCTCTGTGTCTCTATTTCTGCCCTGCAAACCAGTTCATCTGTACCATTTTTCTAGGTTCCACATATAGGCATTAATATACAATATTTGTTTTTCTCTTTCTGACTTACTTCACTCTGTATGACAGTCTCTAGATCCATCAACTTCTCTACAAATGACCCAGTTTCATTCCTTTTTTTGGCTGAGTAATATTCCATTTTATATATGTACCACATCTTTATCCATTCGTCTGTCTGTGGGCATTTAGGTTGCTTCCATTGCCTGGCTACTGTAAATAGTGCTGCAATGAACATTGTGGTGAATGTGTCTTTGTGATTTATGGTTTTCTCTGGGTATATGCCCAGAAGTGGGATTGCTGGATCCTATGGTAATTCTCTTTTTAGTTTTTTAAAGGAACCTCCATACTGTTCTCCATCGTGACTGTATCAATTTACATTCCCACCAATAGCGGAAGAGGGTTCCTTTTGTCCACACCCTCCCCAGAATTTGTTGTTTGTAGATTATCTGATGAGGCCGATTCTCACAGGTGTGAGGTCTTACCTCATTGTAGTTTTGATTTGCATTTCTCTAATAGTGATGTTGAGCAGCTTTTCATGTGCGTCTTGGCCATCTCTGTGTCTTCTTTGAAGAAACGTCTCTTTAGATCTTCTGCCCATTTTTGTATTGGGTTGTTTGTTTTATTAATATTAAGCTTCATGAGCTGTTTATATATATTGGAGATTAAACCTTTGTCCATTGATTCGTTTGTGAACGTTTTCGCCCATTCTGAGGGTTGCCTTTTTCCATTCCCGTTTTTTTAACAAAGAAAGAAAGCAAGCAAAAGAAGCAGAACACTAATGTGCGTGAAATATGCCTCTTGAAACTGTCGTTTTGAAATATGGACGTCTTTTGAATTTTTTGGTCGATATATGACCCCAGGATATGTTTTCAGGGCAGGTGTCATTTACAGGCCTGTAATGATTTGGAATATCCCCTGACCATTAGCGCTGGGATTAAAGCTGCTGTTGTGTGAAACGGCCACAAGGTGGCAGCAGTTCTCCCTTACCAAATCTGGTTACTAGGGCAGCAGAGCCTCAATGGAAGTCGCGTTCTAGATTGGAATGTAGAACGGAATGTGCCAGGAGAAAGCCCCTCAAGTTTGTCTCACTACTTCTTGTTCGTGTTTTTAATTTAATTTTTTATTTTTTATTACAGCAAGTTTGAGTACAACGTTTAGCTTGTTGTAGGTGTGCAAGAGGTGGTTCTTTTACACATATACATATGTCTGTTCTTCCTGGGATCCTTTTCCCATGTACGTTATGACAGAATGTTGAGTAGTCTTCTCTTGGTACTCCGTAGGTCTTTGGCGATTCTATACGTCTACTGTGTTTGTATATGTCTGTTAACCCCAATATCGTAATGAATTCAATCCTCACACCTTTCCTTTGGTGAACCATAAGTTTGTTTAATGAATCTGTGATTGCCCTTCTCCGTGGAAATATCTGCCCTGGTATCAATTTATAGGTAACACCTATAAGTGATATGATATGATATGTGTCTTTCACTTTCTGACTTACTCCAAGTCACGTGATTACCTCGAGACTCATCTACGGTGCTGCAAATGGCATTGTGTCCTTTTTTTTCCTTGGCGAATATTCTGTCTTAGCGAGGTCCATTTTCTGCAATGTGATTCCCCGAGGGCTGAGGATTAGCTGACCTGGGCAGCCTGACCCTGCCGGCAAGCCCTCCCCAGGTGTGCCTGGGTTGAGGTCAATATAAACAGCACTCCAGGCAGCAATAGCCCCTGCAGCTGTGCCTGACTCCATATTCTCTGCCCCGTCAGCAGTCTCGGGGCTGTGCTGGTGGGAGGGTGTGAGGGTCCACGGCTTTGTGGGGGGCCCGGTGTGAGTGGGGCTCTGCTGGACTTTCGGCAGGAGTTGCCAGGCTGCCACCTGTAAAGAAGAGGATGTGTCACCCATAACTTCCACTGGAATATCTCTCCGGGCTGAGGTGAGGAAGGAAAAAAAGGAGTGGGGGCCGGGACAGGAGGGGTATCTCAGGCAGGGCAATGGAAAGCTTCCAGAAGAGCGCCCGTGGCCAGGACCATCCTGGCTGACCTGCAGGCACCAAGTTGGCCTGCGTGCTGTCGCTGGTGTGGCTCCACGGCCCTTCCTCTAGGCTTTCAAGCCCTTGTACATATTCAGGTGTTTCACCTGGGAAGGGTGGGAAGAGTTCAGCAGCAGCTGGCCTGGGGCTCAGCTCACGTTTCCTCACAGAGGCCTCGGCACGGTCCCCCAGCTTTGCAATAAGGACGCTCCTTGCGTGGGCGGGCGGGGCTGCTGGCTGTATGGGAGATGATTCCCCACCTCTGACCAATTTCAGAATTGTTTACCACTGGAGCAAGTGCCTTGGTAGTGTTTTCCTCTGTATAAATGTTAGGTTCAGTTTTTTTTTTCTTTTTTGGTTCAAGTTAGATATTATTCCTCTTTTATGAATTTATGGATATAAGCATGGAAATAATTCATTCTTATAAATACATCAGTGTGAATGGAAGAACTTTTTTTCTGTTTTATTTTTACATTTTATTTTTAAAAATTTTGAAATTTAATTTAATTTATTTTTCTATACAGTAGGTTATTATTAGTTATCTATTTTATGCATATACATGTATACAGGTCAATCCCAATCTCCCAACTCATCCCACCACCACCACCCCATGGCTTCCCCCACTTTGTGTCCATGTCCATACGTTTGTTCTCTACCTCTGTGTCTCTATTTCTGCCCTGCAAACCAGTTCATCTGTACCATTTTTCTAGGTTCCACATATAGGCATTAATATACAATATTTGTTTTTCTCTTTCTGACTTACTTCACTCTGTATGACAGTCTCTAGATCCATCAACTTCTCTACAAATGACCCAGTTTCATTCCTTTTTTTGGCTGAGTAATATTCCATTTTATATATATACCACATCTTTATCCATTCGTCTGTCTGTGGGCATTTAGGTTGCTTCCATTGCCTGGCTATTGTAAATAGTGCTGCAATGAACATTGTGGTGAATGTGTCTTTGTGATTTATGGTTTCCTCTGGGTATATGCCCAGAAGTGGGATTGCTGGATCCTATGGTAATTCTCTTTTTAGTTTTTTAAAGGAACCTCCATACTGTTCTCCATCGTGACTGTATCAATTTACATTCCCACCAATAGCGGAAGAGGGTTCCTTTTGTCCACACCCTCCCCAGAATTTGTTGTTTGTAGATTATCTGATGAGGCCGATTCTCACAGGTGTGAGGTCTTACCTCATTGTAGTTTTGATTTGCATTTCTCTAATAATTAGTGATGTTGAGCAGCTTTTCATGTGCGTCTTGGCCATCTCTGTGTCTTCTTTGAAGAAACGTCTCTTTAGATCTTCTGCCCATTTTTGTATTGGGTTGTTTGTTTTATTAATATTAAGCTGCATGAGCTGTTTATATATATTGGAGATTAAACCTTTGTCCATTGATTCGTTTGTGAACGTTTTCGCCCATTCTGAGGGTTGCCTTTTTCCATTCCCGTTTTTTTAACAAAGAAAGAAAGCAAGCAAAAGAAGCAGAACACTAATGTCCGTGAAATATGCCTCTTGAAAATGTCGTTTTGAAATATGGACGTCTTTGGAATTTTTTGGTCGATATATGACCCCAGGATATGTTTTCAGGGCAGGTGTCATTTACAGGCCTGTAATGATTTGGAATATCCACTGACCATTAGCGCTGGGATTAAAGCTGCTGTTGTGTGAAACGGCCACAAGGTGGCAGCAGTTCTCCCTTACCAAATCTGGTTACTAGGGCAGCAGAGCCTCAATGGAAGTCGCGTTCTAGATTGGAATGTAGAACGGAATGTGCCAGGAGAAAGCCCCTCAAGTTTGTCTCACTACTTCTTGTTCGTGTTTTTAATTTAATTTTTTATTTTTTATTACAGCAAGTTTGAGTACAACGTTTAGCTTGTTGTAGGTGTGCAAGAGGTGGTTCTTTTACACATATACATATGTCTGTTCTTCCTGGGATCCTTTTCCCATGTACGTTATGACAGAATGTTGAGTAGTCTTCTCTTGGTACTCCGTAGGTCTTTGGCGATTCTATACGTCTACTGTGTTTGTATATGTCTGTTAACCCCAATATCGTAATGAATTCAATCCTCACACCTTTCCTTTGGTGAACCATAAGTTTGTTTAATGAATCTGTGATTGCCCTTCTCCGTGGAAATATCTGCCCTGGTATCAATTTATAGGTAACACCTATAAGTGATATGATATGATATGTGTCTTTCACTTTCTGACTTACTCCAAGTCACGTGATTACCTCGAGACTCATCTACGGTGCTGCAAATGGCATTGTGTCCTTTTTTTTCCTTGGCGAATATTCTGTCTTAGCGAGGTCCATTTTCTGCAATGTGATTCCCCGAGGGCTGAGGATTAGCTGACCTGGGCAGCCTGACCCTGCCGGCAAGCCCTCCCCAGGTGTGCCTGGGTTGAGGTCAATATAAACAGCACTCCAGGCAGCAATAGCCCCTGCAGCTGTGCCTGACTGCATATTCTCTGCCCCGTCAGCAGTCTCGGGGCTGTGCTGGTGGGAGGGTGTGAGGGTCCACGGCTTTGTGGGGGGCCCGGTGTGAGTGGGGCTCTGCTGGACTTTCGGCAGGAGTTGCCAGGCTGCCACCTGTAAAGAAGAGGATGTGTCACCCATAACTTCCACTGGAATATCTCTCCGGGCTGAGGTGAGGAAGGAAAAAAAGGAGTGGGGGCCGGGACAGGAGGGGTATCTCAGGCAGGGCAATGGAAAGCTTCCAGAAGAGCGCCCGTGGCCAGGACCATCCTGGCTGACCTGCAGGCACCAAGTTGGCCTGCGTGCTGTCGCTGGTGTGGCTCCACGGCCCTTCCTCTAGGCTTTCAAGCCCTTGTACATATTCAGGTGTTTCACCTGGGAAGGGTGGGAAGAGTTCAGCAGCAGCTGGCCTGGGGCTCAGCTCACGTTTCCTCACAGAGGCCTCGGCACGGTCCCCCAGCTTTGCAATAAGGACGCTCCTTGCGTGGGCAGGCGGGGCTGCTGGCTCTATGGGAGATGATTCCCCACCTCTGACCAATTTCAGAATTGTTTACCACTGGAGCAAGTGCCTTGGTAGTGTTTTCCTCTGTATAAATGTTAGGTTCAGTTTTTTTTTTCTTTTTTGGTTCAAGTTAGATTTTATTCCTCTTTTATGTATTTATGGATATAAGCATGGAAATAATTCATTCTTATAAATACATCAGTGTGAATGGAAGAACTTTTTTTCTGTTTTATTTTTACATTTTATTTTTAAAAATTTTGAAATTTAATTTAATCTATTTTTCTATACAGTAGGTTATTATTAGTTATCTATTTTATGCATATACATGTATACAGGTCAATCCCAATCTCCCAACTCATCCCACCACCACCACCCCATGGCTTCCCCCACTTTGTGTCCATGTCCATACGTTTGTTCTCTACCTCTGTGTCTCTATTTCTGCCCTGCAAACCAGTTCATCTGTACCATTTTTCTAGGTTCCACATATAGGCATTAATATACAATATTTGTTTTTCTCTTTCTGACTTACTTCACTCTGTATGACAGTCTCTAGATCCATCAACTTCTCTACAAATGACCCAGTTTCATTCCTTTTTTTGGCTGAGTAATATTCCATTTTATATATGTACCACATCTTTATCCATTCGTCTGTCTGTGGGCATTTAGGTTGCTTCCATTGCCTGGCTATTGTAAATAGTGCTGCAATGAACATTGTGGTGAATGTGTCTTTGTGATTTATGGTTTTCTCTGGGTATATGCCCAGAAGTGGGATTGCTGGATCCTATGGTAATTCTCTTTTTAGTTTTTTAAAGGAACCTCCATACTGTTCTCCATCGTGACTGTATCAATTTACATTCCCACCAATAGCGGAAGAGGGTTCCTTTTGTCCACACCCTCCCCAGAATTTGTTGTTTGTAGATTATCTGATGAGGCCGATTCTCACAGGTGTGAGGTCTTACCTCATTGTAGTTTTGATTTGCATTTCTCTAATAATTAGTGATGTTGAGCAGCTTTTCATGTGCGTCTTGGCCATCTCTGTGTCTTCTTTGAAGAAACGTCTCTTTAGATCTTCTGCCCATTTTTGTATTGGGTTGTTTGTTTTATTAATATTAAGCTGCATGAGCTGTTTATATATATTGGAGATTAAACCTTTGTCCATTGATTCGTTTGTGAACGTTTTCGCCCATTCTGAGGGTTGCCTTTTTCCATTCCCGTTTTTTTAACAAAGAAAGAAAGCAAGCAAAAGAAGCAGAACACTAATGTGCGTGAAATATGCCTCTTGAAAATGTCGTTTTGAAATATGGACGTCTTTGGAATTTTTTGGTCGATATATGACCCCAGGATATGTTTTCAGGGCAGGTGTCATTTACAGGCCTGTAATGATTTGGAATATCCACTGACCATTAGCGCTGGGATTAATGCTGCTGTTGTGTGAATCGGCCACAAGGTGGCAGCAGTTCTCCCTTACCAAATCTGGTTACTAGGGCAGCAGAGCCTCAATGGAAGTCGCGTTCTAGATTGGAATGTAGAACGGAATGTGCCAGGAGAAAGCCCCTCAAGTTTGTCTCACTACTTCTTGTTCGTGTTTTTAATTTAATTTTTTATTTTTTATTACAGCACGTTTGAGTACAACGTTTAGCTTGTTGTAGGTGTGCAAGAGGTGGTTCTTTTACACATATACATATGTCTGTTCTTCCTGGGATCCTTTTCCCATGTACGTTATGACAGAATGTTGAGTAGTCTTCTCTTGGTACTCCGTAGGTCTTTGGCGATTCTATACGTCTACTGTGTTTGTATATGTCTGTTAACCCCAGTATCGTAATGAATTCAATCCTCACACCTTTCCTTTGGTGAACCATAAGTTTGTTTAATGAATCTGTGATTGCCCTTCTCCGTGGAAATATCTGCCCTGGTATCAATTTATAGGTAACACCTATAAGTGATATGATATGATATGTGTCTTTCACTTTCTGACTTACTCCAAGTCACGTGATTACCTCGAGACTCATCTACGGTGCTGCAAATGGCATTGTGTCCTTTTTTTTCCTTGGCGAATATTCTGTCTTAGCGAGGTCCATTTTCTGCAATGTGATTCCCCGAGGGCTGAGGATTAGCTGACCTGGGCAGCCTGACCCTGCCGGCAAGCCCTCCCCAGGTGTGCCTGGGTTGAGGTCAATATAAACAGCACTCCAGGCAGCAATAGCCCCTGCAGCTGTGCCTGACTGCATATTCTCTGCCCCGTCAGCAGTCTCGGGGCTGTGCTGGTGGGAGGGTGTGAGGGTCCACGGCTTTGTGGGGGGCCCGGTGTGAGTGGGGCTCTGCTGGACTTTCGGCAGGAGTTGCCAGGCTGCCACCTGTAAAGAAGAGGATGTGTCACCCATAACTTCCACTGGAATATCTCTCCGGGCTGAGGTGAGGAAGGAAAAAAAGGAGTGGGGGCCGGGACAGGAGGGGTATCTCAGGCAGGGCAATGGAAAGCTTCCAGAAGAGCGCCCGTGGCCAGGACCATCCTGGCTGACCTGCAGGCACCAAGTTGGCCTGCGTGCTGTCGCTGGTGTGGCTCCACGGCCCTTCCTCTAGGCTTTCAAGCCCTTGTACATATTCAGGTGTTTCACCTGGGAAGGGTGGGAAGAGTTCAGCAGCAGCTGGCCTGGGGCTCAGCTCACGTTTCCTCACAGAGGCCTCGGCACGGTCCCCCAGCTTTGCAATAAGGACGCTCCTTGCGTGGGCGGGCGGGGCTGCTGGCTCTATGGGAGATGATTCCCCACCTCTGACCAATTTCAGAATTGTTTACCACTGGAGCAAGTGCCTTGGTAGTGTTTTCCTCTGTATAAATGTTAGGTTCAGTTTTTTTTTTCTTTTTTGGTTCAAGTTAGATTTTATTCCTCTTTTATGAATTTATGGATATAAGCATGGAAATAATTCATTCTTATAAATACATCAGTGTGAATGGAAGAACTTTTTTTCTGTTTTATTTTTACATTTTATTTTTAAAAATTTTGAAATTTAATTTAATTTATTTTTCTATACAGTAGGTTATTATTAGTTATCTATTTTATGCATATACATGTATACAGGTCAATCCCAATCTCCCAACTCATCCCACCACCACCACCCCATGGCTTCCCCCACTTTGTGTCCATGTCCATACGTTTGTTCTCTACCTCTGTGTCTCTATTTCTGCCCTGCAAACCAGTTCATCTGTACCATTTTTCTAGGTTCCACATATAGGCATTAATATACAATATTTGTTTTTCTCTTTCTGACTTACTTCACTCTGTATGACAGTCTCTAGATCCATCAACTTCTCTACAAATGACCCAGTTTCATTCCTTTTTTTGGCTGAGTAATATTCCATTTTATATATATACCACATCTTTATCCATTCGTCTGTCTGTGGGCATTTAGGTTGCTTCCATTGCCTGGCTATTGTAAATAGTGCTGCAATGAACATTGTGGTGAATGTGTCTTTGTGATTTATGGTTTTCTCTGGGTATATGCCCAGAAGTGGGATTGCTGGATCCTATGGTAATTCTCTTTTTAGTTTTTTAAAGGAACCTCCATACTGTTCTCCATCGTGACTGTATCAATTTACATTCCCACCAATAGCGGAAGAGGGTTCCTTTTGTCCACACCCTCCCCAGAATTTGTTGTTTGTAGATTATCTGATGAGGCCGATTCTCACAGGTGTGAGGTCTTACCTCATTGTAGTTTTGATTTGCATTTCTCTAATAATTAGTGATGTTGAGCAGCTTTTCATGTGCGTCTTGGCCATCTCTGTGTCTTCTTTGAAGAAACGTCTCTTTAGATCTTCTGCCCATTTTTGTATTGGGTTGTTTGTTTTATTAATATTAAGCTGCATGAGCTGTTTATATATATTGGAGATTAAACCTTTGTCCATTGATTCGTTTGTGAACGTTTTCGCCCATTCTGAGGGTTGCCTTTTTCCATTCCCGTTTTTTTAACAAAGAAAGAAAGCAAGCAAAAGAAGCAGAACACTAATGTGCGTGAAATATGCCTCTTGAAAATGTCGTTTTGAAATATGGACGTCTTTGGAATTTTTTGGTCGATATATGACCCCAGGATATGTTTTCAGGGCAGGTGTCATTTACAGGCCTGTAATGATTTGGAATATCCACTGACCATTAGCGCTGGGATTAAAGCTGCTGTTGTGTGAAACGGCCACAAGGTGGCAGCAGTTCTCCCTTACCAAATCTGGTTACTAGGGCAGCAGAGCCTCAATGGAAGTCGCGTTCTAGATTGGAATGTAGAACGGAATGTGCCAGGAGAAAGCCCCTCAAGTTTGTCTCACTACTTCTTGTTCGTGTTTTTAATTTAATTTTTTATTTTTTATTACAGCAAGTTTGAGTACAACGTTTAGCTTGTTGTAGGTGTGCAAGAGGTGGTTCTTTTACACATATACATATGTCTGTTCTTCCTGGGATCCTTTTCCCATGTACGTTATGACAGAATGTTGAGTAGTCTTCTCTTGGTACTCCGTAGGTCTTTGGCGATTCTATACGTCTACTGTGTTTGTATATGTCTGTTAACCCCAATATCGTAATGAATTCAATCCTCACACCTTTCCTTTGGTGAACCATAAGTTTGTTTAATGAATCTGTGATTGCCCTTCTCCGTGGAAATATCTGCCCTGGTATCAATTTATAGGTAACACCTATAAGTGATATGATATGATATGTGTCTTTCACTTTCTGACTTACTCCAAGTCACGTGATTACCTCGAGACTCATCTACGGTGCTGCAAATGGCATTGTGTCCTTTTTTTTCCTTGGCGAATATTCTGTCTTAGCGAGGTCCATTTTCTGCAATGTGATTCCCCGAGGGCTGAGGATTAGCTGACCTGGGCAGCCTGACCCTGCCGGCAAGCCCTCCCCAGGTGTGCCAGGGTTGAGGTCAATATAAACAGCACTCCAGGCAGCAATAGCCCCTGCAGCTGTGCCTGACTGCATATTCTCTGCCCCGTCAGCAGTCTCGGGGCTGTGCTGGTGGGAGGGTGTGAGGGTCCACGGCTTTGTGGGGGGCCCGGTGTGAGTGGGGCTCTGCTGGACTTTCGGCAGGAGTTGCCAGGCTGCCACCTGTAAAGAAGAGGATGTGTCACCCATAACTTCCACTGGAATATCTCTCCGGGCTGAGGTGAGGAAGGAAAAAAAGGAGTGGGGGCCGGGACAGGAGGGGTATCTCAGGCAGGGCAATGGAAAGCTTCCAGAAGAGCGCCCGTGGCCAGGACCATCCTGGCTGACCTGCAGGCACCAAGTTGGCCTGCGTGCTGTCGCTGGTGTGGCTCCACGGCCCTTCCTCTAGGCTTTCAAGCCCTTGTACATATTCAGGTGTTTCACCTGGGAAGGGTGGGAAGAGTTCAGCAGCAGCTGGCCTGGGGCTCAGCTCACGTTTCCTCACAGAGGCCTCGGCACGGTCCCCCAGCTTTGCAATAAGGACGCTCCTTGCGTGGGCAGGCGGGGCTGCTGGCTCTATGGGAGATGATTCCCCACCTCTGACCAATTTCAGAATTGTTTACCACTGGAGCAAGTGCCTTGGTAGTGTTTTCCTCTGTATAAATGTTAGGTTCAGTTTTTTTTTTCTTTTTTGGTTCAAGTTAGATTTTATTCCTCTTTTATGTATTTATGGATATAAGCATGGAAATAATTCATTCTTATAAATACATCAGTGTGAATGGAAGAACTTTTTTTCTGTTTTATTTTTACATTTTATTTTTAAAAATTTTGAAATTTAATTTAATCTATTTTTCTATACAGTAGGTTATTATTAGTTATCTATTTTATGCATATACATGTATACAGGTCAATCCCAATCTCCCAACTCATCCCACCACCACCACCCCATGGCTTCCCCCACTTTGTGTCCATGTCCATACGTTTGTTCTCTACCTCTGTGTCTCTATTTCTGCCCTGCAAACCAGTTCATCTGTACCATTTTTCTAGGTTCCACATATAGGCATTAATATACAATATTTGTTTTTCTCTTTCTGACTTACTTCACTCTGTATGACAGTCTCTAGATCCATCAACTTCTCTACAAATGACCCAGTTTCATTCCTTTTTTTGGCTGAGTAATATTCCATTTTATATATGTACCACATCTTTATCCATTCGTCTGTCTGTGGGCATTTAGGTTGCTTCCATTGCCTGGCTATTGTAAATAGTGCTGCAATGAACATTGTGGTGAATGTGTCTTTGTGATTTATGGTTTTCTCTGGGTATATGCCCAGAAGTGGGATTGCTGGATCCTATGGTAATTCTCTTTTTAGTTTTTTAAAGGAACCTCCATACTGTTCTCCATCGTGACTGTATCAATTTACATTCCCACCAATAGCGGAAGAGGGTTCCTTTTGTCCACACCCTCCCCAGAATTTGTTGTTTGTAGATTATCTGATGAGGCCGATTCTCACAGGTGTGAGGTCTTACCTCATTGTAGTTTTGATTTGCATTTCTCTAATAATTAGTGATGTTGAGCAGCTTTTCATGTGCGTCTTGGCCATCTCTGTGTCTTCTTTGAAGAAACGTCTCTTTAGATCTTCTGCCCATTTTTGTATTGGGTTGTTTGTTTTATTAATATTAAGCTGCATGAGCTGTTTATATATATTGGAGATTAAACCTTTGTCCATTGATTCGTTTGTGAACGTTTTCGCCCATTCTGAGGGTTGCCTTTTTCCATTCCCGTTTTTTTAACAAAGAAAGAAAGCAAGCAAAAGAAGCAGAACACTAATGTGCGTGAAATATGCCTCTTGAAAATGTCGTTTTGAAATATGGACGTCTTTGGAATTTTTTGGTCGATATATGACCCCAGGATATGTTTTCAGGGCAGGTGTCATTTACAGGCCTGTAATGATTTGGAATATCCACTGACCATTAGCGCTGGGATTAATGCTGCTGTTGTGTGAATCGGCCACAAGGTGGCAGCAGTTCTCCCTTACCAAATCTGGTTACTAGGGCAGCAGAGCCTCAATGGAAGTCGCGTTCTAGATTGGAATGTAGAACGGAATGTGCCAGGAGAAAGCCCCTCAAGTTTGTCTCACTACTTCTTGTTCGTGTTTTTAATTTAATTTTTTATTTTTTATTACAACACGTTTGAGTACAACGTTTAGCTTGTTGTAGGTGTGCAAGAGGTGGTTCTTTTACACATATACATATGTCTGTTCTTCCTGGGATCCTTTTCCCATGTACGTTATGACAGAATGTTGAGTAGTCTTCTCTTGGTACTCCGTAGGTCTTTGGCGATTCTATACGTCTACTGTGTTTGTATATGTCTGTTAACCCCAGTATCGTAATGAATTCAATCCTCACACCTTTCCTTTGGTGAACCATAAGTTTGTTTAATGAATCTGTGATTGCCCTTCTCCGTGGAAATATCTGCCCTGGTATCAATTTATAGGTAACACCTATAAGTGATATGATATGATATGTGTCTTTCACTTTCTGACTTACTCCAAGTCACGTGATTACCTCGAGACTCATCTACGGTGCTGCAAATGGCATTGTGTCCTTTTTTTTCCTTGGCGAATATTCTGTCTTAGCGAGGTCCATTTTCTGCAATGTGATTCCCCGAGGGCTGAGGATTAGCTGACCTGGGCAGCCTGACCCTGCCGGCAAGCCCTCCCCAGGTGTGCCTGGGTTGAGGTCAATATAAACAGCACTCCAGGCAGCAATAGCCCCTGCAGCTGTGCCTGACTGCATATTCTCTGCCCCGTCAGCAGTCTCGGGGCTGTGCTGGTGGGAGGGTGTGAGGGTCCACGGCTTTGTGGGGGGCCCGGTGTGAGTGGGGCTCTGCTGGACTTTCGGCAGGAGTTGCCAGGCTGCCACCTGTAAAGAAGAGGATGTGTCACCCATAACTTCCACTGGAATATCTCTCCGGGCTGAGGTGAGGAAGGAAAAAAAGGAGTGGGGGCCGGGACAGGAGGGGTATCTCAGGCAGGGCAATGGAAAGCTTCCAGAAGAGCGCCCGTGGCCAGGACCATCCTGGCTGACCTGCAGGCACCAAGTTGGCCTGCGTGCTGTCGCTGGTGTGGCTCCACGGCCCTTCCTCTAGGCTTTCAAGCCCTTGTACATATTCAGGTGTTTCACCTGGGAAGGGTGGGAAGAGTTCAGCAGCAGCTGGCCTGGGGCTCAGCTCACGTTTCCTCACAGAGGCCTCGGCACGGTCCCCCAGCTTTGCAATAAGGACGCTCCTTGCGTGGGCGGGCGGGGCTGCTGGCTGTATGGGAGATGATTCCCCACCTCTGACCAATTTCAGAATTGTTTACCACTGGAGCAAGTGCCTTGGTAGTGTTTTCCTCTGTATAAATGTTAGGTTCAGTTTTTTTTTTCTTTTTTGGTTCAAGTTAGATTTTATTCCTCTTTTATGAATTTATGGATATAAGCATGGAAATAATTCATTCTTATAAATACATCAGTGTGAATGGAAGAACTTTTTTTCTGTTTTATTTTTACATTTTATTTTTAAAAATTTTGAAATTTAATTTAATTTATTTTTCTATACAGTAGGTTATTATTAGTTATCTATTTTATGCATATACATGTATACAGGTCAATCCCAATCTCCCAACTCATCCCACCACCACCACCCCATGGCTTCCCCCACTTTGTGTCCATGTCCATACGTTTGTTCTCTACCTCTGTGTCTCTATTTCTGCCCTGCAAACCAGTTCATCTGTACCATTTTTCTAGGTTCCACATATAGGCATTAATATACAATATTTGTTTTTCTCTTTCTGACTTACTTCACTCTGTATGACAGTCTCTAGATCCATCAACTTCTCTACAAATGACCCAGTTTCATTCCTTTTTTTGGCTGAGTAATATTCCATTTTATATATATACCACATCTTTATCCATTCGTCTGTCTGTGGGCATTTAGGTTGCTTCCATTGCCTGGCTATTGTAAATAGTGCTGCAATGAACATTGTGGTGAATGTGTCTTTGTGATTTATGGTTTTCTCTGGGTATATGCCCAGAAGTGGGATTGCTGGATCCTATGGTAATTCTCTTTTTAGTTTTTTAAAGGAACCTCCATACTGTTCTCCATCGTGACTGTATCAATTTACATTCCCACCAATAGCGGAAGAGGGTTCCTTTTGTCCACACCCTCCCCAGAATTTGTTGTTTGTAGATTATCTGATGATGCCGATTCTCACAGGTGTGAGGTCTTACCTCATTGTAGTTTTGATTTGCATTTCTCTAATAATTAGTGATGTTGAGCAGCTTTTCATGTGCGTCTTGGCCATCTCTGTGTCTTCTTTGAAGAAACGTCTCTTTAGATCTTCTGCCCATTTTTGTATTGGGTTGTTTGTTTTATTAATATTAAGCTGCATGAGCTGTTTATATATATTGGAGATTAAACCTTTGTCCATTGATTCGTTTGTGAACGTTTTCGCCCATTCTGAGGGTTGCCTTTTTCCATTCCCGTTTTTTTAACAAAGAAAGAAAGCAAGCAAAAGAAGCAGAACACTAATGTGCGTGAAATATGCCTCTTGAAAATGTCGTTTTGAAATATGGACGTCTTTGGAATTTTTTGGTCGATATATGACCCCAGGATATGTTTTCAGGGCAGGTGTCATTTACAGGCCTGTAATGATTTGGAATATCCACTGACCATTAGCGCTGGGATTAAAGCTGCTGTTGTGTGAAACGGCCACAAGGTGGCAGCAGTTCTCCCTTACCAAATCTGGTTACTAGGGCAGCAGAGCCTCAATGGAAGTCGCGTTCTAGATTGGAATGTAGAACGGAATGTGCCAGGAGAAAGCCCCTCAAGTTTGTCTCACTACTTCTTGTTCGTGTTTTTAATTTAATTTTTTATTTTTTATTACAGCAAGTTTGAGTACAACGTTTAGCTTGTTGTAGGTGTGCAAGAGGTGGTTCTTTTACACATATACATATGTCTGTTCTTCCTGGGATCCTTTTCCCATGTACGTTATGACAGAATGTTGAGTAGTCTTCTCTTGGTACTCCGTAGGTCTTTGGCGATTCTATACGTCTACTGTGTTTGTATATGTCTGTTAACCCCAATATCGTAATGAATTCAATCCTCACACCTTTCCTTTGGTGAACCATAAGTTTGTTTAATGAATCTGTGATTGCCCTTCTCCGTGGAAATATCTGCCCTGGTATCAATTTATAGGTAACACCTATAAGTGATATGATATGATATGTGTCTTTCACTTTCTGACTTACTCCAAGTCACGTGATTACCTCGAGACTCATCTACGGTGCTGCAAATGGCATTGTGCCTTTTTTTTCCTTGGCGAATATTCTGTCTTAGCGAGGTCCATTTTCTGCAATGTGATTCCCCGAGGGCTGAGGATTAGCTGACCTGGGCAGCCTGACCCTGCCGGCAAGCCCTCCCCAGGTGTGCCTGGGTTGAGGTCAATATAAACAGCACTCCAGGCAGCAATAGCCCCTGCAGCTGTGCCTGACTGCATATTCTCTGCCCCGTCAGCAGTCTCGGGGCTGTGCTGGTGGGAGGGTGTGAGGGTCCATGGCTTTGTGGGGGGCCCGGTGTGAGTGGGGCTCTGCTGGACTTTCGGCAGGAGTTGCCAGGCTGCCACCTGTAAAGAAGAGGATGTGTCACCCATAACTTCCACTGGAATATCTCTCCGGGCTGAGGTGAGGAAGGAAAAAAAGGAGTGGGGGCCGGGACAGGAGGGGTATCTCAGGCAGGGCAATGGAAAGCTTCCAGAAGAGCGCCCGTGGCCAGGACCATCCTGGCTGACCTGCAGGCACCAAGTTGGCCTGCGTGCTGTCGCTGGTGTGGCTCCACGGCCCTTCCTCTAGGCTTTCAAGCCCTTGTACATATTCAGGTGTTTCACCTGGGAAGGGTGGGAAGAGTTCAGCAGCAGCTGGCCTGGGGCTCAGCTCACGTTTCCTCACAGAGGCCTCGGCACGGTCCCCCAGCTTTGCAATAAGGACGCTCCTTGCGTGGGCGGGCGGGGCTGCTGGCTCTATGGGAGATGATTCCCCACCTCTGACCAATTTCAGAATTGTTTACCACTGGAGCAAGTGCCTTGGTAGTGTTTTCCTCTGTATAAATGTTAGGTTCAGTTTTTTTTTTCTTTTTTGGTTCAAGTTAGATTTTATTCCTCTTTTATGTATTTATGGATATAAGCATGGAAATAATTCATTCTTATAAATACATCAGTGTGAATGGAAGAACTTTTTTCTGTTTTATTTTTACATTTTATTTTTAAAAATTTTGAAATTTAATTTAATCTATTTTTCTATACAGTAGGTTATTATTAGTTATCTATTTTATGCATATACATGTATACAGGTCAATCCCAATCTCCCAACTCATCCCACCACCACCACCCCATGGCTTCCCCCACTTTGTGTCCATGTCCATACGTTTGTTCTCTACCTCTGTGTCTCTATTTCTGCCCTGCAAACCAGTTCATCTGTACCATTTTTCTAGGTTCCACATATAGGCATTAATATACAATATTTGTTTTTCTCTTTCTGACTTACTTCACTCTGTATGACAGTCTCTAGATCCATCAACTTCTCTACAAATGACCCAGTTTCATTCCTTTTTTTGGCTGAGTAATATTCCATTTTATATATGTACCACATCTTTATCCATTCGTCTGTCTGTGGGCATTTAGGTTGCTTCCATTGCCTGGCTATTGTAAATAGTGCTGCAATGAACATTGTGGTGAATGTGTCTTTGTGATTTATGGTTTTCTCTGGGTATATGCCCAGAAGTGGGATTGCTGGATCCTATGGTAATTCTCTTTTTAGTTTTTTAAAGGAACCTCCATACTGTTCTCCATCGTGACTGTATCAATTTACATTCCCACCAATAGCGGAAGAGGGTTCCTTTTGTCCACACCCTCCCCAGAATTTGTTGTTTGTAGATTATCTGATGAGGCCGATTCTCACAGGTGTGAGGTCTTACCTCATTGTAGTTTTGATTTGCATTTCTCTAATAATTAGTGATGTTGAGCAGCTTTTCATGTGCGTCTTGGCCATCTCTGTGTCTTCTTTGAAGAAACGTCTCTTTAGATCTTCTGCCCATTTTTGTATTGGGTTGTTTGTTTTATTAATATTAAGCTGCATGAGCTGTTTATATATATTGGAGATTAAACCTTTGTCCATTGATTCGTTTGTGAACGTTTTCGCCCATTCTGAGGGTTGCCTTTTTCCATTCCCGTTTTTTTAACAAAGAAAGAAAGCAAGCAAAAGAAGCAGAACACTAATGTGCGTGAAATATGCCTCTTGAAAATGTCGTTTTGAAATATGGACGTCTTTGGAATTTTTTGGTCGATATATGACCCCAGGATATGTTTTCAGGGCAGGTGTCATTTACAGGCCTGTAATGATTTGGAATATCCACTGACCATTAGCGCTGGGATTAATGCTGCTGTTGTGTGAATCGGCCACAAGGTGGCAGCAGTTCTCCCTTACCAAATCTGGTTACTAGGGCAGCAGAGCCTCAATAAGTCGCGTTCTAGATTGGAATGTAGAACGGAATGTGCCAGGAGAAAGCCCCTCAAGTTTGTCTCACTACTTCTTGTTCGTGTTTTTAATTTAATTTTTTATTTTTTATTACAGCACGTTTGAGTACAACGTTTAGCTTGTTGTAGGTGTGCAAGAGGTGGTTCTTTTACACATATACATATGTCTGTTCTTCCTGGGATCCTTTTCCCATGTACGTTATGACAGAATGTTGAGTAGTCTTCTCTTGGTACTCCGTAGGTCTTTGGCGATTCTATACGTCTACTGTGTTTGTATATGTCTGTTAACCCCAGTATCGTAATGAATTCAATCCTCACACCTTTCCTTTGGTGAACCATAAGTTTGTTTAATGAATCTGTGATTGCCCTTCTCCGTGGAAATATCTGCCCTGGTATCAATTTATAGGTAACACCTATAAGTGATATGATATGATATGTGTCTTTCACTTTCTGACTTACTCCAAGTCACGTGATTACCTCGAGACTCATCTACGGTGCTGCAAATGGCATTGTGTCCTTTTTTTTCCTTGGCGAATATTCTGTCTTAGCGAGGTCCATTTTCTGCAATGTGATTCCCCGAGGGCTGAGGATTAGCTGACCTGGGCAGCCTGACCCTGCCGGCAAGCCCTCCCCAGGTGTGCCTGGGTTGAGGTCAATATAAACAGCACTCCAGGCAGCAATAGCCCCTGCAGCTGTGCCTGACTGCATATTCTCTGCCCCGTCAGCAGTCTCGGGGCTGTGCTGGTGGGAGGGTGTGAGGGTCCACGGCTTTGTGGGGGGCCCGGTGTGAGTGGGGCTCTGCTGGACTTTCGGCAGGAGTTGCCAGGCTGCCACCTGTAAAGAAGAGGATGTGTCACCCATAACTTCCACTGGAATATCTCTCCGGGCTGAGGTGAGGAAGGAAAAAAAGGAGTGGGGGCCGGGACAGGAGGGGTATCTCAGGCAGGGCAATGGAAAGCTTCCAGAAGAGCGCCCGTGGCCAGGACCATCCTGGCTGACCTGCAGGCACCAAGTTGGCCTGCGTGCTGTCGCTGGTGTGGCTCCACGGCCCTTCCTCTAGGCTTTCAAGCCCTTGTACATATTCAGGTGTTTCACCTGGGAAGGGTGGGAAGAGTTCAGCAGCAGCTGGCCTGGGGCTCAGCTCACGTTTCCTCACAGAGGCCTCGGCACGGTCCCCCAGCTTTGCAATAAGGACGCTCCTTGCGTGGGCGGGCGGGGCTGCTGGCTGTATGGGGGATGATTCCCCACCTCTGACCAATTTCAGAATTGTTTACCACTGGAGCAAGTGCCTTGGTAGTGTTTTCCTCTGTATAAATGTTAGGTTCAGGTTTTTTTTCTTTTTTGGTTCAAGTTAGATTTTATTCCTCTTTTATGTATTTATGGATATAAGCATGGAAATAATTCATTCTTATAAATACATCAGTGTGAATGGAAGAACTTTTTTCTGTTTTATTTTTACATTTTATTTTTAAAAATTTTGAAATTTAATTTAATTTATTTTTTTATACAGTAGGTTATTATTAGTTATCTATTTTATGCATATACATGTATACAGGTCAATCCCAATCTCCCAACTCATCCCACCACCACCACCCCATGGCTTCCCCCACTTTGTGTCCATGTCCATACGTTTGTTCTCTACCTCTGTGTCTCTATTTCTGCCCTGCAAACCAGTTCATCTGTACCATTTTTCTAGGTTCCACATATAGGCATTAATATACAATATTTGTTTTTCTCTTTCTGACTTACTTCACTCTGTATGACAGTCTCTAGATCCATCAACTTCTCTACAAATGACCCAGTTTCATTCCTTTTTTTGGCTGAGTAATATTCCATTTTATATATGTACCACATCTTTATCCATTCGTCTGTCTGTGGGCATTTAGGTTGCTTCCATTGCCTGGCTATTGTAAATAGTGCTGCAATGAACATTGTGGTGAATGTGTCTTTGTGATTTATGGTTTTCTCTGGGTATATGCCCAGAAGTGGGATTGCTGGATCCTATGGTAATTCTCTTTTTAGTTTTTTAAAGGAACCTCCATATTGTTCTCCATCGTGACTGTATCAATTTACATTCCCACCAATAGCGGAAGAGGGTTCCTTTTGTCCACACCCTCCCCAGAATTTGTTGTTTGTAGATTATCTGATGAGGCCGATTCTCACAGGTGTGAGGTCTTACCTCATTGTAGTTTTGATTTGCATTTCTCTAATAATTAGTGATGTTGAGCAGCTTTTCATGTGCGTCTTGGCCATCTCTGTGTCTTCTTTGAAGAAACGTCTCTTTAGATCTTCTGCCCATTTTTGTATTGGGTTGTTTGTTTTATTAATATTAAGCTGCATGAGCTGTTTATATATATTGGAGATTAAACCTTTGTCCATTGATTCGTTTGTGAACGTTTTCGCCCATTCTGAGGGTTGCCTTTTTCCATTCCCGTTTTTTTAACAAAGAAAGAAAGCAAGCAAAAGAAGCAGAACACTAATGTGCGTGAAATATGCCTCTTGAAAATGTAGTTTTGAAATATGGACGTCTTTTGAATTTTTTGGTCGATATATGACACCAGGATATGTTTTCAGGGCAGGTGTCATTTACAGGCCTGTAATGATTTGGAATATCCACTGACCATTAGCGCTGGGATTAAAGCTGCTGTTGTGTGAAACGGCCACAAGGTGGCAGCAGTTCTCCCTTACCAAATCTGGTTACTAGGGCAGCAGAGCCTCAATGGAAGTCGCGTTCTAGATTGGAATGTAGAACGGAATGTGCCAGGAGAAAGCCCCTCAAGTTTGTCTCACTACTTCTTGTTCGTGTTTTTAATTTAATTTTTTATTTTTTATTACAGCAAGTTTGAGTACAACGTTTAGCTTGTTGTAGGTGTGCAAGAGGTGGTTCTTTTACACATATACATATGTCTGTTCTTCCTGGGATCCTTTTCCCATGTACGTTATGACAGAATGTTGAGTAGTCTTCTCTTGGTACTCCGTAGGTCTTTGGCGATTCTATACGTCTACTGTGTTTGTATATGTCTGTTAACCCCAATATCGTAATGAATTCAATCCTCACACCTTTCCTTTGGTGAACCATAAGTTTGTTTAATGAATCTGTGATTGCCCTTCTCCGTGGAAATATCTGCCCTGGTATCAATTTATAGGTAACACCTATAAGTGATATGATATGATATGTGTCTTTCACTTTCTGACTTACTCCAAGTCACGTGATTACCTCGAGACGCATCTACGGTGCTGCAAATGGCATTGTGTCCTTTTTTTTCCTTGGCGAATATTCTGTCTTAGCGAGGTCCATTTTCTGCAATGTGATTCCCCGAGGGCTGAGGATTAGCTGACCTGGGCAGCCTGACCCTGCCGGCAAGCCCTCCCCAGGTGTGCCTGGGTTGAGGTCAATATAAACAGCACTCCAGGCAGCAATAGCCCCTGCAGCTGTGCCTGACTGCATATTCTCTGCCCCGTCAGCAGTCTTGGGGCTGTGCTGGTCGGAGGGTGTGAGGGTCCACGGCTTTGTGGGGGGCCCGGTGTGAGTGGGGCTCTGCTGGACTTTCGGCAGGAGTTGCCAGGCTGCCACCTGTAAAGAAGAGGATGTGTCACCCATAACTTCCACTGGAATATCTCTCCGGGCTGAGGTGAGGAAGGAAAAAAAGGAGTGGGGGCCGGGACAGGAGGGGTATCTCAGGCAGGGCAATGGAAAGCTTCCAGAAGAGCGCCCGTGGCCAGGACCATCCTGGCTGACCTGCAGGCACCAAATTGGCCTGCGTGCTGTCGCTGGTGTGGCTCCACGGCCCTTCCTCTAGGCTTTCAAGCCCTTGTACATATTCAGGTGTTTCACCTGGGAAGGGTGGGAAGAGTTCAGCAGCAGCTGGCCTGGGGCTCAGCTCACGTTTCCTCACAGAGGCCTCGGCACGGTCCCCCAGCTTTGCAATAAGGACGCTCCTTGCGTGGGCGGGCGGGGCTGCTGGCTGTATGGGAGATGATTCCCCACCTCTGACCAATTTCAGAATTGTTTACCACTGGAGCAAGTGCCTTGGTAGTGTTTTCCTCTGTATAAATGTTAGGTTCAGTTTTTTTTTTCTTTTTTGGTTCAAGTTAGATTTTATTCCTCTTTTATGTATTTATGGATATAAGCATGGAAATAATTCATTCTTATAAATACATCAGTGTGAATGGAAGAACTTTTTTTCTGTTTTATTTTTACATTTTATTTTTAAAAATTTTGAAATTTAATTTATTTTTTTATACAGTAGGTTATTATTAGTTATCTATTTTATGCATATACATGTATACAGGTCAATCCCAATCTCCCAACTCATCCCACCACCACCACCCCATGGCTTCCCCCACTTTGTGTCCATGTCCATACGTTTGTTCTCTACCTCTGTGTCTCTATTTCTGCCCTGCAAACCAGTTCATCTGTACCATTTTTCTAGGTTCCACATATAGGCATTAATATACAATATTTGTTTTTCTCTTTCTGACTTACTTCACTCTGTATGACAGTCTCTAGATCCATCAACTTCTCTACAAATGACCCAGTTTCATTCCTTTTTTTGGCTGAGTAATATTCCATTTTATATATGTACCACATCTTTATCCATTCGTCTGTCTGTGGGCATTTAGGTTGCTTCCATTACCTGGCTACTGTAAATAGTGCTGCAATGAACATTGTGGTGAATGTGTCTTTGTGATTTATGGTTTTCTCTGGGTATATGCCCAGAAGTGGGATTGCTGGATCCTATGGTAATTCTCTTTTTAGTTTTTTAAAGGAACCTCCATACTGTTCTCCATCGTGACTGTATCAATTTACATTCCCACCAATAGCGGAAGAGGGTTCCTTTTGTCCACACCCTCCCCAGAATTTGTTGTTTGTAGATTATCTGATGAGGCCGATTCTCACAGGTGTGAGGTCTTACCTCATTGTAGTTTTGATTTGCATTTCTCTAATAGTGATGTTGAGCAGCTTTTCATGTGCGTCTTGGCCATCTCTGTGTCTTCTTTGAAGAAACGTCTCTTTAGATCTTCTGCCCATTTTTGTATTGGGTTGTTTGTTTTATTAATATTAAGCTGCATGAGCTGTTTATATATATTGGAGATTAAACCTTTGTCCATTGATTCGTTTGTGAACGTTTTCGCCCATTCTGAGGGTTGCCTTTTTCCATTCCCGTTTTTTTAACAAAGAAAGCAAGCAAGCAAAAGAAGCAGAACACTAATGTGCGTGAAATATGCCTCTTGAAACTGTCGTTTTGAAATATGGACGTCTTTTGAATTTTTTGGTCGATATATGACCCCAGGATATGTTTTCAGGGCAGGTGTCATTTACAGGCCTGTAATGATTTGGAATATCCACTGACCATTAGCGCTGGGATTAAAGCTGCTGTTGTGTGAAACGGCCACAAGGTGGCAGCAGTTCTCCCTTACCAAATCTGGTTACTAGGGCAGCAGAGCCTCAATGGAAGTCGCGTTCTAGATTGGAATGTAGAACGGAATGTGCCAGGAGAAAGCCCCTCAAGTTTGTCTCACTACTTCTTGTTCGTGTTTTTAATTTAATTTTTTATTTTTTATTACAGCAAGTTTGAGTACAACGTTTAGCTTGTTGTAGGTGTGCAAGAGGTGGTTCTTTTACACATATACATATGTCTGTTCTTCCTGGGATCCTTTTCCCATGTACGTTATGACAGAATGTTGAGTAGTCTTCTCTTGGTACTCCGTAGGTCTTTGGCGATTCTATACGTCTACTGTGTTTGTATATGTCAACCCCAATATCGTAATGAATTCAATCCTCACACCTTTCCTTTGGTGAACCATAAGTTTGTTTAATGAATCTGTGATTGCCCTTCTCCGTGGAAATATCTGCCCTGGTATCAATTTATAGGTAACACCTATAAGTGATATGATATGATATGTGTCTTTCACTTTCTGACTTACTCCAAGTCACGTGATTACCTCGAGACTCATCTACGGTGCTGCAAATGGCATTGTGTCCTTTTTTTTCCTTGGCGAATATTCTGTCTTAGCGAGGTCCATTTTCTGCAATGTGATTCCCCGAGGGCTGAGGATTAGCTGACCTGGGCAGCCTGACCCTGCCGGCAAACCCTCCCCAGGTGTGCCTGGGTTGAGGTCAATATAAACAGCACTCCAGGCAGCAATAGCCCCTGCAGCTGTGCCTGACTGCATATTCTCTGCCCCGTCAGCAGTCTCGGGGCTGTGCTGGTGGGAGGGTGTGAGGGTCCACGGCTTTGTGGGGGGCCCGGTGTGAGTGGGGCTCTGCTGGACTTTCGGCAGGAGTTGCCAGGCTGCCACCTGTAAAGAAGAGGATGTGTCACCCATAACTTCCACTGGAATATCTCTCCGGGCTGAGGTGAGGAAGGAAAAAAAGGAGTGGGGGCCGGGACAGGAGGGGTATCTCAGGCAGGGCAATGGAAAGCTTCCAGAAGAGCGCCCGTGGCCAGGACCATCCTGGCTGACCTGCAGGCACCAAGTTGGCCTGCGTGCTGTCGCTGGTGTGGCTCCACGGCCCTTCCTCTAGGCTTTCAAGCCCTTGTACATATTCAGGTGTTTCACCTGGGAAGGGTGGGAAGAGTTCAGCAGCAGCTGGCCTGGGGCTCAGCTCACGTTTCCTCACAGAGGCCTCGGCACGGTCCCCCAGCTTTGCAATAAGGACGCTCCTTGCGTGGGCGGGCGGGGCTGCTGGCTGTATGGGAGATGATTCCCCACCTCTGACCAATTTCAGAATTGTTTACCACTGGAGCAAGTGCCTTGGTAGTGTTTTCCTCTGTATAAATGTTAGGTTCAGTTTTTTTTTTCTTTTTTGGTTCAAGTTAGATTTTATTCCTCTTTTATGAATTTATGGATATAAGCATGGAAATAATTCATTCTTATAAATACATCAGTGTGAATGGAAGAACTTTTTTTCTGTTTTATTTTTACATTTTATTTTTAAAAATTTTGAAATTTAATTTAATTTATTTTTCTATACAGTAGGTTATTATTAGTTATCTATTTTATGCATATACATGTATACAGGTCAATCCCAATCTCCCAACTCATCCCACCACCACCACCCCATGGCTTCCCCCACTTTGTGTCCATGTCCATACGTTTGTTCTCTACCTCTGTGTCTCTATTTCTGCCCTGCAAACCAGTTCATCTGTACCATTTTTCTAGGTTCCACATATAGGCATTAATATACAATATTTGTTTTTCTCTTTCTGACTTACTTCACTCTGTATGACAGTCTCTAGATCCATCAACTTCTCTACAAATGACCCAGTTTCATTCCTTTTTTTGGCTGAGTAATATTCCATTTTATATATGTACCACATCTTTATCCATTCGTCTGTCTGTGGGCATTTAGGTTGCTTCCATTGCCTGGCTATTGTAAATAGTGCTGCAATGAACATTGTGGTGAATGTGTCTTTGTGATTTATGGTTTTCTCTGGGTATATGCCCAGAAGTGGAATTGCTGGATCCTATGGTAATTCTCTTTTTAGTTTTTTAAAGGAACCTCCATACTGTTCTCCATCGTGACTGTATCAATTTACATTCCCACCAGTAGCGGAAGAGGGTTCCTTTTGTCCACACCCTCCCCAGAATTTGTTGTTTGTAGATTATCTGATGAGGCCGATTCTCACAGGTGTGAGGTCTTACCTCATTGTAGTTTTGATTTGCATTTCTCTAATAATTAGTGATGTTGAGCAGCTTTTCATGTGCGTCTTGGCCATATCTGTGTCTTCTTTGAAGAAACGTCTCTTTAGATCTTCTGCCCATTTTTGTATTGGGTTGTTTGTTTTATTAATATTAAGCTGCATGAGCTGTTTATATATATTGGAGATTAAACCTTTGTCCATTGATTCGTTTGTGAACGTTTTCGCCCATTCTGAGGGTTGCCTTTTTCCATTCCCGTTTTTTTAACAAAGAAAGAAAGCAAGCAAAAGAAGCAGAACACTAATGTGCGTGAAATATGCCTCTTGAAAATGTCGTTTTGAAATATGGACGTCTTTGGAATTTTTTGGTCGATATATGACCCCAGGATATGTTTTCAGGGCAGGTGTCATTTACAGGCCTGTAATGATTTGGAATATCCACTGACCATTAGCGCTGGGATTAAAGCTGCTGTTGTGTGAAACGGCCACAAGGTGGCAGCAATTCTCCCTTACCAAATCTGGTTACTAGGGCAGCAGAGCCTCAATGGAAGTCGCGTTCTAGATTGGAATGTAGAACGGAATGTGCCAGGAGAAAGCCCCTCAAGTTTGTCTCACTACTTCTTGTTCGTGTTTTTAATTTAATTTTTTATTTTTTATTACAGCAAGTTTGAGTACAACGTTTAGCTTGTTGTAGGTGTGCAAGAGGTGGTTCTTTTACACATATACATATGTCTGTTCTTCCTGGGATCCTTTTCCCATGTACGTTATGACAGAATGTTGAGTAGTCTTCTCTTGGTACTCCGTAGGTCTTTGGCGATTCTATACGTCTACTGTGTTTGTATATGTCTGTTAACCCCAATATCGTAATGAATTCAATCCTCACACCTTTCCTTTGGTGAACCATAAGTTTGTTTAATGAATCTGTGATTGCCCTTCTCCGTGGAAATATCTGCCCTGGTATCAATTTATAGGTAACACCTATAAGTGATATGATATGATATGTGTCTTTCACTTTCTGACTTACTCCAAGTCACGTGATTACCTCGAGACTCATCTACGGTGCTGCAAATGGCATTGTGTCCTTTTTTTTCCTTGGCGAATATTCTGTCTTAGCGAGGTCCATTTTCTGCAATGTGATTCCCCGAGGGCTGAGGATTAGCTGACCTGGGCAGCCTGACCCTGCCGGCAAGCCCTCCCCAGGTGTGCCTGGGTTGAGGTCAATATAAACAGCACTCCAGGCAGCAATAGCCCCTGCAGCTGTGCCTGACTGCATATTCTCTGCCCCGTCAGCAGTCTCGGGGCTGTGCTGGTGGGAGGGTGTGAGGGTCCACGGCTTTGTGGGGGGCCCGGTGTGAGTGGGGCTCTGCTGGACTTTCGGCAGGAGTTGCCAGGCTGCCACCTGTAAAGAAGAGGATGTGTCACCCATAACTTCCACTGGAATATCTCTCCGGGCTGAGGTGAGGAAGGAAAAAAAGGAGTGGGGGCCGGGACAGGAGGGGTATCTCAGGCAGGGCAATGGAAAGCTTCCAGAAGAGCGCCCGTGGCCAGGACCATCCTGGCTGACCTGCAGGCACCAAGTTGGCCTGCGTGCTGTCGCTGGTGTGGCTCCACGGCCCTTCCTCTAGGCTTTCAAGCCCTTGTACATATTCAGGTGTTTCACCTGGGAAGGGTGGGAAGAGTTCAGCAGCAGCTGGCCTGGGGCTCAGCTCACGTTTCCTCACAGAGGCCTCGGCACGGTCCCCCAGCTTTGCAATAAGGACGCTCCTTGCGTGGGCGGGCGGGGCTGCTGGCTCTATGGGAGATGATTCCCCACTTCTGACCAATTTCAGAATTGTTTACCACTGGAGCAAGTGCCTTGGTAGTGTTTTCCTCTGTATAAATGTTAGGTTCAGTTTTTTTTTTCTTTTTTGGTTCAAGTTAGATTTTATTCCTCTTTTATGTATTTATGGATATAAGCATGGAAATAATTCATTCTTATAAATACATCAGTGTGAATGGAAGAACTTTTTTTCTGTTTTATTTTTACATTTTATTTTTTAAAATTTTGAAATTTAATTTAATCTATTTTTCTATACAGTAGGTTATTATTAGTTATCTATTTTATGCATATACATGTATACAGGTCAATCCCAATCTCCCAACTCATCCCACCACCACCACCCCATGGCTTCCCCCACTTTGTGTCCATGTCCATACGTTTGTTCTCTACCTCTGTGTCTCTATTTCTGCCCTGCAAACCAGTTCATCTGTACCATTTTTCTAGGTTCCACATATAGGCATTAATATACAATATTTGTTTTTCTCTTTCTGACTTACTTCACTCTGTATGACAGTCTCTAGATCCATCAACTTCTCTACAAATGACCCAGTTTCATTCCTTTTTTTGGCTGAGTAATATTCCATTTTATATATGTACCACATCTTTATCCATTCGTCTGTCTGTGGGCATTTAGGTTGCTTCCATTGCCTGGCTATTGTAAATAGTGCTGCAATGAACATTGTGGTGAATGTGTCTTTGTGATTTATGGTTTTCTCTGGGTATATGCCCAGAAGTGGGATTGCTGGATCCTATGGTAATTCTCTTTTTAGTTTTTTAAAGGAACCTCCATACTGTTCTCCATCGTGACTGTATCAATTTACATTCCCACCAATAGCGGAAGAGGGTTCCTTTTGTCCACACCCTCCCCAGAATTTGTTGTTTGTAGATTATCTGATGAGGCCGATTCTCACAGGTGTGAGGTCTTACCTCATTGTAGTTTTGATTTGCATTTCTCTAATAATTAGTGATGTTGAGCAGCTTTTCATGTGCGTCTTGGCCATCTCTGTGTCTTCTTTGAAGAAACGTCTCTTTAGATCTTCTGCCCATTTTTGTATTGGGTTGTTTGTTTTATTAATATTAAGCTGCATGAGCTGTTTATATATATTGGAGATTAAACCTTTGTCCATTGATTCGTTTGTGAACGTTTTCGCCCATTCTGAGGGTTGCCTTTTTCCATTCCCGTTTTTTTAACAAAGAAAGAAAGCAAGCAAAAGAAGCAGAACACTAATGTGCGTGAAATATGCCTCTTGAAACTGTCGTTTTGAAATATGGACGTCTTTTGAATTTTTTGGTCGATATATGACCCCAGGATATGTTTTCAGGGCAGGTGTCATTTACAGGCCTGTAATGATTTGGAATATCCACTGACCATTAGCGCTGGGATTAAAGCTGCTGTTGTGTGAAACGGCCACAAGGTGGCAGCAGTTCTCCCTTACCAAATCTGGTTACTAGGGCAGCAGAGCCTCAATGGAAGTCGCGTTCTAGATTGGAATGTAGAACGGAATGTGCCAGGAGAAAGCCCCTCAAGTTTGTCTCACTACTTCTTGTTCGTGTTTTTAATTTAATTTTTTATTTTTTATTACAGCACGTTTGAGTACAACGTTTAGCTTGTTGTAGGTGTGCAAGAGGTGGTTCTTTTACACATATACATATATCTGTTCTTCCTGGGATCCTTTTCCCATGTACGTTATGACAGAATGTTGAGTAGTCTTCTCTTGGTACTCCATAGGTCTTTGGCGATTCTATACGTCTACTGTGTTTGTATATGTCTGTTAACCCCAATATCGTAATGAATTCAATCCTCACACCTTTCCTTTGGTGAACCATAAGTTTGTTTAATGAATCTGTGATTGCCCTTCTCCGTGGAAATATCTGCCCTGGTATCAATTTATAGGTAACACCTATAAGTGATATGATATGATATGTGTCTTTTACTTTCTGACTTACTCCAAGTCACGTGATTACCTCGAGACTCATCTACGGTGCTGCAAATGGCATTGTGTCCTTTTTTTTCCTTGGCGAATATTCTGTCTTAGCGAGGTCCATTTTCTGCAATGTGATTCCCCGAGGGCTGAGGATTAGCTGACCTGGGCAGCCTGACCCTGCCGGCAAGCCCTCCCCAGGTGTGCCTGGGTTGAGGTCAATATAAACAGCACTCCAGGCAGCAATAGCCCCTGCAGCTGTGCCTGACTGCATATTCTCTGCCCTGTCAGCAGTCTCGGGGCTGTGCTGGTGGGAGGGTGTGAGGGTCCACGGCTCTGTGGGGGGCCCGGTGTGAGTGGGGCTCTGCTGGACTTTCGGCAGGAGTTGCCAGGCTGCCACCTGTAAAGAAGAGGATGTGTCACCCATAACTTCCACTGGAATATCTCTCCGGGCTGAGGTGAGGAAGGAAAAAAAGGAGTGGGGGCCGGGACAGGAAGGGTATCTCAGGCAGGGCAATGGAAAGCTTCCAGAAGAGCGCCCGTGGCCAGGACCATCCTGGCTGACCTGCAGGCACCAAGTTGGCCTGCGTGCTGTCGCTGGTGTGATTCCACGGCCCTTCCTCTAGGCTTTCAAGCCCTTGTACATATTCAGGTGTTTCACCTGGGAAGGGTGGGAAGAGTTCAGCAGCAGCTGGCCTGGGGCTCAGCTCACGTTTCCTCACAGAGGCCTCGGCACGGTCCCCCAGCTTTGCAATAAGGACACTCCTTGCGTGGGCGGGCGGGGCTGCTGGCTGTATGGGAGATGATTCCCCACCTCTGACCAATTTCAGAATTGTTTACCACTGGAGCAAGTGCCTTGGTAGTGTTTTCCTCTGTATAAATGTTAGGTTCAGTTTTTTTTTTCTTTTTTGGTTCAAGTTAGATTTTATTCCTCTTTTATGTATTTATGGATATAAGCATGGAAATAATTCATTCTTATAAATACATCAGTGTGAATGGAAGAACTTTTTTTCTGTTTTATTTTTACATTTTATTTTTAAAAATTTTGAAATTTAATTTAATTTATTTTTCTATACAGTAGGTTATTATTAGTTATCTATTTTATGCATATACATGTATACAGGTCAATCCCAATCTCCCAACTCATCCCACCACCACCACCCCATGGCTTCCCCCACTTTGTGTCCATGTCCATACGTTTGTTCTCTACCTCTGTGTCTCTATTTCTGCCCTGCAAACCAGTTCATCTGTACCATTTTTCTAGGTTCCACATATAGGCATTAATATACAATATTTGTTTTTCTCTTTCTGACTTACTTCACTCTGTATGACAGTCTCTAGATCCATCAACTTCTCTACAAATGACTCAGTTTCATTCCTTTTTTTGGCTGAGTAATATTCCATTTTATATATGTACCACATCTTTATCCATTCGTCTGTCTGTGGGCATTTAGGTTGCTTCCATTACCTGGCTATTGTAAATTGTGCTGCAATGAACATTGTGGTGAATGTGTCTTTGTGATTTATGGTTTTCTCTGGGTATATGCCCAGAAGTGGGATTGCTGGATCCTATGGTAATTCTCTTTTTAGTTTTTTAAAGGAACCTCCATACTGTTCTCCATCGTGACTGTATCAATTTACATTCCCACCAATAGCGGAAGAGGGTTCCTTTTGTCCACACCCTCCCCAGAATTTGTTGTTTGTAGATTATCTGATGAGGCCGATTCTCACAGGTGTGAGGTCTTACCTCATTGTAGTTTTGATTTGCATTTCTCTAATAATTAGTGATGTTGAGCAGCTTTTCATGTGCGTCTTGGCCATCTCTGTGTCTTCTTTGAAGAAACGTCTCTTTAGATCTTCTGCCCATTTTTGTATTGGGTTGTTTGTTTTATTAATATTAAGCTGCATGAGCTGTTTATATATATTGGAGATTAAACCTTTGTCCATTGATTCGTTTGTGAACGTTTTCGCCCATTCTGAGGGTTGCCTTTTTCCATTCCCGTTTTTTTAACAAAGAAAGAAAGCAAGCAAAAGAAGCAGAACACTAATGTGCGTGAAATATGCCTCTTGAAACTGTCGTTTTGAAATATGGACGTCTTTTGAATTTTTTGGTCGATATATGACCCCAGGATATGTTTTCAGGGCAGGTGTCATTTACAGGCCTGTAATGATTTGGAATATCCACTGACCATTAGCGCTGGGATTAAAGCTGCTGTTGTGTGAAACGGCCACAAGGTGGCAGCAGTTCTCCCTTACCAAATCTGGTTACTAGGGCAGCAGAGCCTCAATGGAAGTCGCGTTCTAGATTGGAATGTAGAACGGAATGTGCCAGGAGAAAGCCCCTCAAGTTTGTCTCACTACTTCTTGTTCGTGTTTTTAATTTAATTTTTTATTTTTTATTACAGCAAGTTTGAGTACAACGTTTAGCTTGTTGTAGGTGTGCAAGAGGTGGTTCTTTTACACATATACATATGTCTGTTCTTCCTGGGATCCTTTTCCCATGTACGTTATGACAGAATGTTGAGTAGTCTTCTCTTGGTACTCCGTAGGTCTTTGGCGATTCTATACGTCTACTGTGTTTGTATATGTCTGTTAACCCCAATATCGTAATGAATTCAATCCTCACACCTTTCCTTTGGTGAACCATAAGTTTGTTTAATGAATCTGTGATTGCCCTTCTCCGTGGAAATATCTGCCCTGGTATCAATTTATAGGTAACACCTATAAGTGATATGATATGATATGTGTCTTTCACTTTCTGACTTACTCCAAGTCACGTGATTACCTCGAGACTCATCTACGGTGCTGCAAATGGCATTGTGTCCTTTTTTTTCCTTGGCGAATATTCTGTCTTAGCGAGGTCCATTTTCTGCAATGTGATTCCCCGAGGGCTGAGGATTAGCTGACCTGGGCAGCCTGACCCTGCCGGCAAGCCCTCCCCAGGTGTGCCTGGGTTGAGGTCAATATAAACAGCACTCCAGGCAGCAATAGCCCCTGCAGCTATGCCTGACTGCATATTCTCTGCCCTGTCAGCAGTCTCGGGGCTGTGCTGGTGGGAGGGTGTGAGGGTCCACGGCTTTGTGGGGGGCCCGGTGTGAGTGGGGCTCTGCTGGACTTTCGGCAGGAGTTGCCAGGCTGCCACCTGTAAAGAAGAGGATGTGTCACCCATAACTTCCACTGGAATATCTCTCCGGGCTGAGGTGAGGAAGGAAAAAAAGGAGTGGGGGCCGGGACAGGAGGGGTATCTCAGGCAGGGCAATGGAAAGCTTCCAGAAGAGCGCCCGTGGCCAGGACCATCCTGGCTGACCTGCAGGCACCAAGTTGGCCTGCGTGCTGTCGCTGGTGTGGCTCCACGGCCCTTCCTCTAGGCTTTCAAGCCCTTGTACATATTCAGGTGTTTCACCTGGGAAGGGTGGGAAGAGTTCAGCAGCAGCTGGCCTGGGGCTCAGCTCACGTTTCCTCACAGAGGCCTCGGCACGGTCCCCCAGCTTTGCAATAAGGACGCTCCTTGCGTGGGCGGGCGGGGCTGCTGGCTGTATGGGAGATGATTCCCCACCTCTGACCAATTTCAGAATTGTTTACCACTGGTGCAAGTGCCTTGGTAGTGTTTTCCTCTGTATAAATGTTAGGTTCAGTTTTTTTTTTTCTTTTTTGGTTCAAGTTAGATTTTATTTCTCTTTTATGTATTTATGGATATAAGCATGGAAATAATTCATTCTTATAAATACATCAGTGTGAATGGAAGAACTTTTTTTCTGTTTTATTTTTACATTTTATTTTTAAAAATTTTGAAATTTAATTTATTTTTTTATACAGTAGGTTATTATTAGTTATCTATTTTATGCATATACATGTATACAGGTCAATCCCAATCTCCCAACTCATCCCACCACCACCACCCCATGGCTTCCCCCACTTTGTGTCCATGTCCATACGTTTGTTCTCTACCTCTGTGTCTCTATTTCTGCCCTGCAAACCAGTTCATCTGTACCATTTTTCTAGGTTCCACATATAGGCATTAATATACAATATTTGTTTTTCTCTTTCTGACTTACTTCACTCTGTATGACAGTCTCCAGATCCATCAACTTCTCTACAAATGACCCAGTTTCATTCCTTTTTTTGGCTGAGTAATATTCCATTTTATATATGTACCACATCTTTATCCATTCATCTGTCTGTGGGCATTTAGGTTGCTTCCATTACCTGGCTATTGTAAATAGTGCTGCAATGAACATTGTGGTGAATGTGTCTTTGTGATTTATGGTTTTCTCTGGGTATATGCCCAGAAGTGGGATTGCTGGATCCTATGGTAATTCTCTTTTTAGTTTTCTAAAGGAACCTCCATACTGTTCTCCATAGTGACTGTATCAATTTACATTCCCACCAATAGCGGAAGAGGGTTCCTTTTGTCCACACCCTCCCCAGAATTTGTTGTTTGTAGATTATCTGATGAGGCCGATTCTCACAGGTGTGAGGTCTTACCTCATTGTAGTTTTGATTTGCATTTCTCTAATAATTAGTGATGTTGAGCAGCTTTTCATGTGCGTCTTGGCCATCTCTGTGTCTTCTTTGAAGAAACGTCTCTTTAGATCTTCTGCCCATTTTTGTATTGGGTTGTTTGTTTTATTAATATTAAGCTGCATGAGCTGTTTATATATATTGGAGATTAAACCTTTGTCCATTGATTCGTTTGTGAACGTTTTCGCCCATTCTGAGGGTTGCCTTTTTCCATTCCCGTTTTTTTAACAAAGAAAGAAAGCAAGCAAAAGAAGCAGAACACTAATGTGCGTGAAATATGCCTCTTGAAACTGTCGTTTTGAAATATGGACGTCTTTTGAATTTTTTGGTCGATATATGACCCCAGGATATGTTTTCAGGGCAGGTGTCATTTACAGGCCTGTAATGATTTGGAATATCCCCTGACCATTAGCGCTGGGATTAAAGCTGCTGTTGTGTGAAACGGCCACAAGGTGGCAGCAGTTCTCCCTTACCAAATCTGGTTACTAGGGCAGCAGAGCCTCAATGGAAGTCGCGTTCTAGATTGGAATGTAGAACGGAATGTGCCAGGAGAAAGCCCCTCAAGTTTGTCTCACTACTTCTTGTTCGTGTTTTTAATTTAATTTTTTATTTTTTATTACAGCACGTTTGAGTACAACGTTTAGCTTGTTGTAGGTGTGCAAGAGGTGGTTCTTTTACACATATACATATGTCTGTTCTTCCTGGGATCCTTTTCCCATGTACGTTATGACAGAATGTTGAGTAGTCTTCTCTTGGTACTCCGTAGGTCTTTGGTGATTATATACGTCTACTGTGTTTGTATATGTCTGTTAACCCCAATATCGTAATGAATTCAATCCTCACACCTTTCCTTTGGTGAACCTTAAGTTTGTTTAATGAATCTGTGATTGCCCTTCTCCGTGGAAATATCTGCCCTGGTATCAATTTATAGGTAACACCTATAAGTGATATGATATGATATGTGTCTTTCACTTTCTGACTTACTCCAAGTCACGTGATTAACTCGAGACTCATCTACAGTGCTGCAAATGGCATTGTGTCCTTTTTTTCCTTGGCGAATATTCTGTCTTAGTAAGGTCCATTTTCTGCAATGTGATTCCCCGAGGGCTGAGGATTAGCTGACCTGGGCAGCCTGACCCTGCCGGCAAGCCCTCCCCAGGTGTGCCTGGGTTGAGGTCAATATAAACAGCACTCCAGGCAGCAATAGCCCCTGCAGCTGTGCCTGACTCCATATTCTCTGCCCCGTCAGCAGTCTCGGGGCTGTGCTGGTGGGAGGGTGTGAGGGTCCACGGCTTTGTGGGGTCCCGGTGTGAGTGGGGCTCTGCTGGACTTTCGGCAGGAGTTGCCAGGCTGCCACCTGTAAAGAAGAGGATGTGTCACCCATAACTTCAACTGGAATATCTCTCCGGGCTGAGCTGAGGAAGGAAAAAAAGGAGTGGGGGCCGGGACAGGAGGGGTATCTCAGGCAGGGCAATGGAAAGCTTCCAGAAGAGCGCCCGTGGCCAGGTCCATCCTGGCTGACCTGCAGGCACCAAGTTGGCCTGCGTGCTGTCGCTGGTGTGGCTCCACGGCCCTTCCTCTAGGTTTTCAAGCCCTTGTACATATTCAGGTGTTTCACCTGGGAAGGGTGGGAAGAGTTCAGCAGCAGCTGGCCTGGGTCTCAGCTCACGTTTACTCACAGAGGCCTCGGCACGGTCCCCCAGCTTTGCAATAAGGACGCTCCTTGCGTGGGCGGGCGGGGCTGCTGGCTGTATGGGAGATGATTCCCCACCTCTGACCAATTTCAGAATTGTTTACCACTGGAGCAAGTGCCTTGGTAGTGTTTTCCTCTGTATAAATGTTAGGTTCAGTTTTTTTTTTCTTTTTTGATTCAAGTTAGATTTTATTCCTCTTTTATGTATTTATGGATATAAGCATGGAAATAATTCATTCTTATAAATACATCAGTGTGAATGGAAGAACTTTTTTTCTGTTTTATTTTTACATTTTATTTTTTAAAATTTTGAAATTTAATTTATTTTTTTATACAGTAGGTTATTATTAGTTATCTATTTTATGCATATACATGTATACAGGTCAATCCCAATCTCCCAACTCATCCCACCACCACCACCCCATGGCTTCCCCCACTTTGTGTCCATGTCCATACGTTTGTTCTCTACCTCTGTGTCTCTATTTCTGCCCTGCAAACCAGTTCATCTGTACCATTTTTCTAGGTTCCACATATAGGCATTAATATACAATATTTGTTTTTCTCTTTCTGACTTACTTCACTCTGTATGACAGTCTCTAGATCCATCAACTTCTCTACAAATGACTCAGTTTCATTCCTTTTTTTGGCTGAGTAATATTCCATTTTATATATGTACCACATCTTTATCCATTCGTCTGTCTGTGGGCATTTAGGTTGCTTCCATTACCTGGCTATTGTAAATAGTGCTGCAATGAACATTGTGGTGAATATGTCTTTGTGATTTATGGTTTTCTATGGGTATATGCCCAGAAGTGGGATTGCTGGATCCTATGGTAATTCTCTTTTTAGTTTTTTAAAGGAACCTCCATACTGTTCTCCATAGTGACTGTATCAATTTACATTCCCACCAATAGCGGAAGAGGGTTCCTTTTGTCCACACCCTCCCCAGAATTTGTTGTTTGTAGATTATCTGATGAGGCCGATTCTCACAGGTGTGAGGTCTTACCTCATTGTAGTTTTGATTTGCATTTCTCTAATAATTAGTGATGTTGAGCAGCTTTTCATGTGCGTCTTGGCCATCTCTGTGTCTTCTTTGAAGAAACGTCTCTTTAGATCTTCTGCCCATTTTTGTATTGGGTTGTTTGTTTTATTAATATTAAGCTGCATGAGCTGTTTATATATATTGGAGATTAAACCTTTGTCCATTGATTCGTTTGTGAACGTTTTCGCCCATTCTGAGGGTTGCCTTTTTCCATTCCCGTTTTTTTAACAAAGAAAGAAAGCAAGCAAAAGAAGCAGAACACTAATGTGCGTGAAATATGCCTCTTGAAACTGTCGTTTTGAAATATGGACGTCTTTTGAATTTTTTGGTCGATATATGACCCCAGGATTAGTTTTCAGGGCAGGTGTCATTTACAGGCCTGTAATGATTTGGAATATCCACTGACCATTAGTGCTGGGATTAAAGCTGCTGTTGTGTGAAACGGCCACAAGGTGGCAGCAGTTCTCCCTTACCAAATCTGGTTACTAGGGCAGCAGAGCCTCAATGGAAGTCGCATTCTAGATTGGAATGTAGAACGGAATGTGCCAGGAGAAAGCCCCTCAAGTTTGTCTCACTACTTCTTGTTCGTGTTTTTAATTTAATTTTTTATTTTTTATTACAGCAAGTTTGAGTACATCGTTTAGCTTGTTGTAGGTGTGCAAGAGGTGGTTCTTTTACACATATACATATGTCTGTTCTTCCTGGGATCCTTTTCCCATGTACGTTATGACAGAATGTTGAGTAGTCTTCTCTTGGTACTCCGTAGGTCTTTGGTGATTCTATACGTCTACTGTGTTTGTATATGTCTGTTAACCCCAATATCGTAATGAATTCAATCCTCACACCTTTCCTTTGGTGAACCATAAGTTTGTTTAATGAATCTGTGATTGCCCTTCTCCGTGGAAATATCTGCCCTGGTATCAATTTATAGGTAACACCTATAAGTGATATGATATGATATGTGTCTTTCACTTTCTGACTTACTCAAAGTCAAGTGATTACCTCGAGACTCATCTACGGTGCTGCAAATGGCATTGTGTCCTTTTTTTCCTTGGCGAATATTCTGTCTTAGCGAGGTCCATTTTCTGCAATGTGATTCCCCGAGGGCTGAGGATTAGCTGACCTGGGCAGCCTGACCCTGCCGGCAAGCCCTCCCCAGGTGTGCCTGGGTTGAGGTCAATATAAACAGCACTCCAGGCAGCAATAGCCCCTGCAGCTGTGCCTGACTGCATATTCTCTGCCCCGTCAGCAGTCTTGGGGCTGTGCTGGTGGGTGGGTGTGAGGGTCCACGGCTTTGTGGGGGGCCCGGTGTGAGTGGGGCTCTGCTGGACTTTCGGCAGGAGTTGCCAGGCTGCCACCTGTAAAGAAGAGGATGTGTCACCCATAACTTCCACTGGAATATCTCTCCGGGCTGAGGTGAGGAAGGAAGAAAAGGAGTCGGGGCCGGGACAGGAGGGGTATCTCAGGCAGGGCAATGGAAAGCTTCCAGAAGAGCGCCCGTGGCCAGGACCATCCTGGCTGACCTGCAGGCACCAAGTTGGCCTGCGTGCTGTCTCTGGTGTGGCTCCACGGCCCTTCCTCTAGGCTTTCAAGCCCTTGTACATATTCAGGTGTTTCACCTGGGAAGGGTGGGAAGAGTTCAGCAGCAGCTGGCCTGGGGCTCAGCTCACGTTTCCTCACAGAGGCCTCGGCACGGTCCCCCAGCTTTGCAATAAGGACGCTCCTTGCGTGGGCGGGCGGGGCTGCTGGCTGTATGGGAGATGATTCCCCACCTCTGACCAATTTCAGAATTGTTTACCACTGGAGCAAGTGCCTTGGTAGTCTTTTCCTCTGTATAAATGTTAGGTTCAGTTTTTTTTTTCTTTTTTGGTTCAAGTTAGATTTTATTCCTCTTTTATGTATTTATGGATATAAGCATGGAAATAATTCATTCTTATAAATACATCAGTGTGAATGGAAGAACTTTTTTTCTGTTTTATTTTTACATTTTATTTTTAAAAATTTTGAAATATAATTTAATTTATTTTTTTATACAGTAGGTTATTATTAGTTATCTATTTTATGCATATACATGTATACAGGTCAATCCCAATCTCCCAACTCATCCCACCACCACCACCCCATGGCTTCCCCCACTTTGTGTCCATGTCCATACGTTTGTTCTCTACCTCTGTGTCTCTATTTCTGCCCTGCAAACCAGTTCATCTCTACCATTTTTCTAGGTTCCACATATAGGCATTAATATACAATATTTGTTTTTCTCTTTCTGACTTACTTCACTCTGTATGACAGTCTCTAGATCCATCAACTTCTCTACAAATGACTCAGTTTCATTCCTTTTTTTGGCTGAGTAATATTCCATTTTATATATGTACCACATCTTTATCCATTCGTCTGTCTGTGGGCATTTAGGTTGCTTCCATTACCTGGCTATTGTAAATAGTGCTGCAATGAACATTGTGGTGAATGTGTCTTTGTGATTTATGGTTTTCTCTGGGTATATGCCCAGAAGGGGGATTGCTGGATCCTATGGTAATTCTCTTTTTAGTTTTTTAAAGGAACCTGCATACTGTTCTCCATAGTGACTGTATCAATTTACATTCCCACCAATAGCGGAAGAGGGTTCCTTTTGTCCACACCCTCCCCAGAATTTGTTGTTTGTAGATTATCTGATGAGGCCGATTCTCACAGGTGTGAGGTCTTACCTCATTGTAGTTTTGATTTGCATTTCTCTAATAATTAGTGATGTTGAGCAGCTTTTCATGTGCGTCTTGGCCATCTCTGTGTCTTCTTTGAAGAAACGTCTCTTTAGATCTTCTGCCCATTTTTGTATTGGGTTGTTTGTTTTATTAATATTAAGCTGCATGAGCTGTTTATATATATTGGAGATTAAACCTTTGTCCATTGATTCGTTTGTGAACGTTTTCGCCCATTCTGAGGGTTGCCTTTTTCCATTCCCGTTTTTTTAACAAAGAAAGAAAGCAAGCAAAAGAAGCAGAACACTAATGTGCGTGAAATATGCCTCTTGAAAATGTCGTTTTGAAATATGGACGTCTTTTGAATTTTTTGGTCGATATATGACACCAGGATATGTTTTCAGGGCAGGTGTCATTTACAGGCCTGTAATGATTTGGAATATCCACTGACCATTAGCGCTGGGATTAAAGCTGCTGTTGTGTGAAACGGCCACAAGGTGGCAGCAGTTCTCCCTTACCAAATCTGGTTACTAGGGCAGCAGAGCCTCAATGGAAGTCGCGTTCTAGATTGGAATGTAGAACGGAATGTGCCAGGAGAAAGCCCCTCAAGTTTGTCTCACTACTTCTTGTTCGTGTTTTTAATTTAATTTTTTATTTTTTATTACAGCAAGTTTGAGTACAACGTTTAGCTTGTTGTAGGTGTGCAAGAGGTGGTTCTTTTACACATATACATATGTCTGTTCTTCCTGGGATCCTTTTCCCATGTACGTTATGACAGAATGTTGAGTAGTCTTCTCTTGGTACTCCGTAGGTCTTTGGCGATTCTATACGTCTACTGTGTTTGTATGTGTCTGTTAACCCCAATATCGTAATGAATTCAATCCTCACACCTTTCCTTTGGTGAACCATAAGTTTGTTTAATGAATCTGTGATTGCCCTTCTCCGTGGAAATATCTGCCCTGGTATCAATTTATAGGTAACACCTATAAGTGATATGATATGATATGTGTCTTTCACTTTCTGACTTACTCCAAGTCACGTTTTTACCTCGAGACTCATCTACGGTGCTGCAAATGGCATTGTGTCCTTTTTTTTCCTTGGCGAATATTCTGTCTTAGCGAGGTCCATTTTCTGCAATGTGATTCCCCGAGGGCTGAGGATAAGCTGACCTGGGCAGCCTGACCCTGCCGGCAAGCCCTCCCCAGGTGTGCCTGGGTTGAGGTCAATATAAACAGCACTCCAGGCAGCAATAGCCCCTGCAGCTGTGCCTGACTGCATATTCTCTGCCCCGTCAGCAGTCTTGGGGCTGTGCTGGTGGGAGGGTGTGAGGGTCCACGGCTTTGTGGGGGGCCCGGTGTGAGTGGGGCTCTGCTGGACTTTTGGCTGGAGTTGCCAGGCTGCCACCTGTAAAGAAGAGGATGTGTCACCCATAACTTCCACTGGAATATCTCTCCGGGCTGAGGTGAGGAAGGAAAAAAAGGAGTGGGGGCCGGGACAGGAGGGGTATCTCAGGCAGGGCAATGGAAAGCTTCCAGAAGAGCGCCCGTGGCCAGGACCATCCTGGCTGACCTGCAGGCACCAAGTTGGCCTGCGTGCTGTCGCTGGTGTGGCTCCACGGCCCTTCCTCTAGGCTTTCAAGCCCTTGTACATATTCAGGTGTTTCACCTGGGAAGGGTGGGAAGAGTTCAGCAGCAGCTGGCCTGGGACTCAGCTCACGTTTCCTCACAGAGGCCTCGGCACGGTCCCCCAGCTTTGCAATAAGGACGCTCCTTGCGTGGGCGGGCGGGGCTGCTGGCTCTATGGGAGATGATTCCCCACCTCTGACCAATTTCAGAATTGTTTACCACTGGAGCAAGTGCCTTGGTAGTGTTTTCCTCTGTATAAATGTTAGGTTCAGTTTTTTTTTTCTTTTTTGGTTCAAGTTAGATTTTATTCCTCTTTTATGTATTTATGGATATAAGCATGGAAATAATTCATTCTTATAAATACATCAGTGTGAATGGAAGAACTTTTTTTCTGTTTTATTTTTACATTTTATTTTTAAAAATTTTGAAATTTAATTTATTTTTTTATACAGTAGGTTATTATTAGTTATCTATTTTATGCATATACATGTATACAGGTCAATCCCAATCTCCCAACTCATCCCACCACCACCACCCCATGGCTTCCCCCACTTTGTGTCCATGTCCATACGTTTGTTCTCTACCTCTGTGTCTCTATTTCTGCCCTGCAAACCAGTTCATCTGTACCATTTTTCTAGGTTCCACATATAGGCATTAATATACAATATTTGTTTTTCTCTTTCTGACTTACTTCACTCTGTATGACAGTCTCTAGATCCATCAACTTCTCTACAAATGACCCAGTTTCATTCCTTTTTTTGGCTGAGTAATATTCCATTTTATATATGTACCACATCTTTATCCATTCGTCTGTCTGTGGGCATTTAGGTTGCTTCCATTGCCTGGCTACTGTAAATAGTGCTGCAATGAACATTGTGGTGAATGTGTCTTTGTGATTTATGGTTTTCTCTGGGTATATGCCCAGAAGTGGGATTGCTGGATCCTATGGTAATTCTCTTTTTAGTTTTTTAAAGGAACCTCCATACTGTTCTCCATCGTGACTGTATCAATTTACATTCCCACCAATAGCGGAAGAGGGTTCCTTTTGTCCACACCCTCCCCAGAATTTGTTGTTTGTAGATTATCTGATGAGGCCGATTCTCACAGGTGTGAGGTCTTACCTCATTGTAGTTTTGATTTGCATTTCTCTAATAGTGATGTTGAGCAGCTTTTCATGTGCGTCTTGGCCATCTCTGTGTCTTCTTTGAAGAAACGTCTCTTTAGATCTTCTGCCCATTTTTGTATTGGGTTGTTTGTTTTATTAATATTAAGCTGCATGAGCTGTTTATATATATTGGAGATTAAACCTTTGTCCATTGATTCGTTTGTGAACGTTTTCGCCCATTCTGAGGTTTGCCTTTTTCCATTCCCGTTTTTTTAACAAAGAAAGCAAGCAAGCAAAAGAAGCAGAACACTAATGTGCGTGAAATATGCCTCTTGAAACTGTCGTTTTGAAATATGGACGTCTTTTGAATTTTTTGGTCGATATATGACCCCAGGATATGTTTTCAGGGCAGGTGTCATTTACAGGCCTGTAATGATTTGGAATATCCACTGACCATTAGCGCTGGGATTAAAGCTGCTGTTGTGTGAAACGGCCACAAGGTGGCAGCAGTTCTCCCTTACCAAATCTGGTTACTAGGGCAGCAGAGCCTCAATGGAAGTCGCGTTCTAGATTGGAATGTAGAACGGAATGTGCCAGGAGAAAGCCCCTCAAGTTTGTCTCACTACTTCTTGTTCGTGTTTTTAATTTAATTTTTTATTTTTTATTACAGCAAGTTTGAGTACATCGTTTAGCTTGTTGTAGGTGTGCAAGAGGTGGTTCTTTTACACATATACATATGTCTGTTCTTCCTGGGATCCTTTTCCCATGTACGTTATGACAGAATGTTGAGTAGTCTTCTCTTGGTACTCCGTAGGTCTTTGGCGATTCTATACGTCTACTGTGTTTGTATATGTCTGTTAACCCCAATATCGTAATGAATTCAATCCTCACACCTTTCCTTTGGTGAACCATAAGTTTGTTTAATGAATCTGTGATTGCCCTTCTCCGTGGAAATATCTGCCCTGGTATCAATTTATAGGTAACACCTATAAGTGATATGATATGATATGTGTCTTTCACTTTCTGACTTACTCCAAGTCACGTGATTACCTCGAGACTCATCTACGGTGCTGCAAATGGCATTGTGTCCTTTTTTTTCCTTGGCGAATATTCTGTCTTAGCGAGGTCCATTTTCTGCAATGTGATTCCCCGAGGGCTGAGGATTAGCTGACCTGGGCAGCCTGACCCTGCCGGCAAGCCCTCCCCAGGTGTGCCTGGGTTGAGGTCAATATAAACAGCACTCCAGGCAGCAATAGCCCCTGCAGCTGTGCCTGACTGCATATTCTCTGCCCCGTCAGCAGTCTCGGGGCTGTGCTGGTGGGAGGGTGTGAGGGTCCACGGCTTTGTGGGGGGCCCGGTGTGAGTGGGGCTCTGCTGGACTTTCGGCAGGAGTTGCCAGGCTGCCACATGTAAAGAAGAGGATGTGTCACCCATAACTTCCACTGGAATATCTCTCCGGGCTGAGGTGAGGAAGGAAAAAAAGGAGTGGGGGCCGGGACAGGAGGGGTATCTCAGGCAGGGCAATGGAAAGCTTCCAGAAGAGCGCCCGTGGCCAGGACCATCCTGGCTGACCTGCAGGCACCAAGTTGGCCTGCGTGCTGTCGCTGGTGTGGCTCCACGGCCCTTCCTCTAGGCTTTCAAGCCCTTGTACATATTCAGGTGTTTCACCTGGGAAGGGTGGGAAGAGTTCAGCAGCAGCTGGCCTGGGGCTCAGCTCACGTTTCCTCACAGAGGCCTCGGCACGGTCCCCCAGCTTTGCAATAAGGACGCTCCTTGCGTGGGCGGGCGGGGCTGCTGGCTGTATGGGAGATGATTCCCCACCTCTGACCAATTTCAGAATTGTTTACCACTGGAGCAAGTGCCTTGGTAGTGTTTTCCTCTGTATAAATGTTAGGTTCAGTTTTTTTTTTCTTTTTTGGTTCAAGTTAGATTTTATTCCTCTTTTATGAATTTATGGATATAAGCATGGAAATAATTCATTCTTATAAATACATCAGTGTGAATGGAAGAACTTTTTTTCTGTTTTATTTTTACATTTTATTTTTAAAAATTTTGAAATTTAATTTAATTTATTTTTTTATACAGTAGGTTATTATTAGTTATCTATTTTATGCATATACATGTATACAGGTCAATCCCAATCTCCCAACTCATCCCACCACCACCACCCCATGGCTTCCCCCACTTTGTGTCCATGTCCATACGTTTGTTCTCTACCTCTGTGTCTCTATTTCTGCCCTGCAAACCAGTTCATCTGTACCATTTTTCTAGGTTCCACATATAGGCATTAATATACAATATTTGTTTTTCTCTTTCTGACTTACTTCACTCTGTATGACAGTCTCTAGATCCATCAACTTCTCTACAAATGACCCAGTTTCATTCCTTTTTTTGGCTGAGTAATATTCCATTTTATATATGTACCACATCTTTATCCATTCGTCTGTCTGTGGGCATTTAGGTTGCTTCCATTGCCTGGCTATTGTAAATAGTGCTGCAATGAACATTGTGGTGAATGTGTCTTTGTGATTTATGGTTTTCTCTGGGTATATGCCCAGAAGTGGAATTGCTGGATCCTATGGTAATTCTCTTTTTAGTTTTTTAAAGGAACCTCCATACTGTTCTCCATCGTGACTGTATCAATTTACATTCCCACCAATAGCGGAAGAGGGTTCCTTTTGTCCACACCCTCCCCAGAATTTGTTGTTTGTAGATTATCTGATGAGGCCGATTCTCACAGGTGTGAGGTCTTACCTCATTGTAGTTTTGTTTTGCATTTCTCTAATAATTAGTGATGTTGAGCAGCTTTTCATGTGCGTCTTGGCCATCTCTGTGTCTTCTTTGAAGAAACGTCTCTTTAGATCTTCTGCCCATTTTTGTATTGGGTTGTTTGTTTTATTAATATTAAGCTGCATGAGCTGTTTATATATATTGGAGATTAAACCTTTGTCCATTGATTCGTTTGTGAACGTTTTCGCCCATTCTGAGGGTTGCCTTTTTCCATTCCCGTTTTTTTAACAAAGAAAGAAAGCAAGCAAAAGAAGCAGAACACTAATGTGCGTGAAATATGCCTCTTGAAACTGTCGTTTTGAAATATGGACGTCTTTTGAATTTTTTGGTCGATATATGACCCCAGGATATGTTTTCAGGGCAGGTGTCATTTACAGGCCTGTAATGATTTGGAATATCCACTGACCATTAGCGCTGGGATTAAAGCTGCTGTTGTGTGAAACGGCCACAAGGTGGCAGCAGTTCTCCCTTACCAAATCTGGTTACTAGGGCAGCAGAGCCTCAATGGAAGTCGCGTTCTAGATTGGAATGTAGAACGGAATGTGCCAGGAGAAAGCCCCTCAAGTTTGTCTCACTACTTCTTGTTCGTGTTTTTAATTTAATTTTTTATTTTTTATTACAGCAAGTTTGAGTACAACGTTTAGCTTGTTGTAGGTGTGCAAGAGGTGGTTCTTTTACACATATACATATGTCTGTTCTTCCTGGGATCCTTTTCCCATGTACGTTATGACAGAATGTTGAGTAGTCTTCTCTTGGTACTCCGTAGGTCTTTGGCGATTCTATACGTCTACTGTGTTTGTATATGTCTGTTAACCCCAATATCGTAATGAATTCAATCCTCACACCTTTCCTTTGGTGAACCATAAGTTTGTTTAATGAATCTGTGATTGCCCTTCTCCGTGGAAATATTTGCCCTGGTATCAATTTATAGGTAACACCTATAAGTGATATGATATGATATGTGTCTTTCACTTTCAGACTTACTCCAAGTCACGTGATTACCTCGAGACTCATCTACGGTGCTGCAAATGGCATTGTGTCCTTTTTTTTCCTTGGCGAATATTCTGTCTTAGCGAGGTCCATTTTCTGCAATGTGATTCCCCGAGGGCTGAGGATTAGCTGACCTGGGCAGCCTGACCCTGCCGGCAAGCCCTCCCCAGGTGTGCCTGGGTTGAGGTCAATATAAACAGCACTCCAGGCAGCAATAGCCCCTGCAGCTGTGCCTGACTGCATATTCTCTGCCCCGTCAGCAGTCTCGGGGCTGTGCTGGTGGGAGGGTGTGAGGGTCCACGGCTTTGTGGGGGGCCCGGTGTGAGTGGGGCTCTGCTGGACTTTCGGCAGTAGTTGCCAGGCTGCCACCTGTAAAGAAGAGGATGTGTCACCCATAACTTCCACTGGAATATCTCTCCGGGCTGAGGTGAGGAAGGAAAAAAAGGAGTGGGGGCCGGGACAGGAGGGGTATCTCAGGCAGGGCAATGGAAAGCTTCCAGAAGAGCGCCCGTGGCCAGGACCATCCTGGCTGACCTGCAGGCACCAAGTTGGCCTGCGTGCTGTCGCTGGTGTGGCTCCACGGCCCTTCCTCTAGGCTTTCAAGCCCTTGTACATATTCAGGTGTTTCACCTGGGAAGGGTGGGAAGAGTTCAGCAGCAGCTGGCCTGGGGCTCAGCTCACGTTTCCTCACAGAGGCCTCGGCACGGTCCCCCAGCTTTGCAATAAGGACGCTCCTTGCGTGGGCGGGCGGGGCTGCTGGCTCTATGGGAGATGATTCCCCACCTCTGACCAATTTCAGAATTGTTTACCACTGGAGCAAGTGCCTTGGTAGTGTTTTCCTCTGTATAAATGTTAGGTTCAGTTTTTTTTTTCTTTTTTGGTTCAAGTTAGATTTTATTCCTCTTTTATGAATTTATGGATATAAGCATGGAAATAATTCATTCTTATAAATACATCAGTGTGAATGGAAGAACTTTTTTTCTGTTTTATTTTTACATTTTATTTTTAAAAATTTTGAAATTTAATTTAATTTATTTTTTTATACAGTAGGTTATTATTAGTTATCTATTTTATGCATATACATGTATACAGGTCAATCCCAATCTCCCAACTCATCCCACCACCACCACCCCATGGCTTCCCCCACTTTGTGTCCATGTCCATACGTTTGTTCTCTACCTCTGTGTCTCTATTTCTGCCCTGCAAACCAGTTCATCTGTACCATTTTTCTAGGTTCCACATATAGGCATTAATATACAATATTTGTTTTTCTCTTTCTGACTTACTTCACTCTGTATGACAGTCTCTAGATCCATCAACTTCTCTACAAATGACCCAGTTTCATTCCTTTTTTTGGCTGAGTAATATTCCATTTTATATATGTACCACATCTTTATCCATTCGTCTGTCTGTGGGCATTTAGGTTGCTTCCATTGCCTGGCTATTGTAAATAGTGCTGCAATGAACATTGTGGTGAATGTGTCTTTGTGATTTATGGTTTTCTCTGGGTATATGCCCAGAAGTGGAATTGCTGGATCCTATGGTAATTCTCTTTTTAGTTTTTTAAAGGAACCTCCATACTGTTCTCCATCGTGACTGTATCAATTTACATTCCCACCAATAGCGGAAGAGGGTTCCTTTTGTCCACACCCTCCCCAGAATTTGTTGTTTGTAGATTATCTGATGAGGCCGATTCTCACAGGTGTGAGGTCTTACCTCATTGTAGTTTTGTTTTGCATTTCTCTAATAATTAGTGATGTTGAGCAGCTTTTCATGTGCGTCTTGGCCATCTCTGTGTCTTCTTTGAAGAAACGTCTCTTTAGATCTTCTGCCCATTTTTGTATTGGGTTGTTTGTTTTATTAATATTAAGCTGCATGAGCTGTTTATATATATTGGAGATTAAACCTTTGTCCATTGATTCGTTTGTGAACGTTTTCGCCCATTCTGAGGGTTGCCTTTTTCCATTCCCGTTTTTTTAACAAAGAAAGAAAGCAAGCAAAAGAAGCAGAACACTAATGTGCGTGAAATATGCCTCTTGAAACTGTCGTTTTGAAATATGGACGTCTTTTGAATTTTTTGGTCGATATATGACCCCAGGATATGTTTTCAGGGCAGGTGTCATTTACAGGCCTGTAATGATTTGGAATATCCACTGACCATTAGCGCTGGGATTAAAGCTGCTGTTGTGTGAAACGGCCACAAGGTGGCAGCAGTTCTCCCTTACCAAATCTGGTTACTAGGGCAGCAGAGCCTCAATGGAAGTCGCGTTCTAGATTGGAATGTAGAACGGAATGTGCCAGGAGAAAGCCCCTCAAGTTTGTCTCACTACTTCTTGTTCGTGTTTTTAATTTAATTTTTTATTTTTTATTACAGCAAGTTTGAGTACAACGTTTAGCTTGTTGTAGGTGTGCAAGAGGTGGTTCTTTTACACATATACATATGTCTGTTCTTCCTGGGATCCTTTTCCCATGTACGTTATGACAGAATGTTGAGTAGTCTTCTCTTGGTACTCCGTAGGTCTTTGGCGATTCTATACGTCTACTGTGTTTGTATATGTCTGTTAACCCCAATATCGTAATGAATTCAATCCTCACACCTTTCCTTTGGTGAACCATAAGTTTGTTTAATGAATCTGTGATTGCCCTTCTCCGTGGAAATATTTGCCCTGGTATCAATTTATAGGTAACACCTATAAGTGATATGATATGATATGTGTCTTTCACTTTCAGACTTACTCCAAGTCACGTGATTACCTCGAGACTCATCTACGGTGCTGCAAATGGCATTGTGTCCTTTTTTTTCCTTGGCGAATATTCTGTCTTAGCGAGGTCCATTTTCTGCAATGTGATTCCCCGAGGGCTGAGGATTAGCTGACCTGGGCAGCCTGACCCTGCCGGCAAGCCCTCCCCAGGTGTGCCTGGGTTGAGGTCAATATAAACAGCACTCCAGGCAGCAATAGCCCCTGCAGCTGTGCCTGACTGCATATTCTCTGCCCCGTCAGCAGTCTCGGGGCTGTGCTGGTGGGAGGGTGTGAGGGTCCACGGCTTTGTGGGGGGCCCGGTGTGAGTGGGGCTCTGCTGGACTTTCGGCAGTAGTTGCCAGGCTGCCACCTGTAAAGAAGAGGATGTGTCACCCATAACTTCCACTGGAATATCTCTCCGGGCTGAGGTGAGGAAGGAAAAAAAGGAGTGGGGGCCGGGACAGGAGGGGTATCTCAGGCAGGGCAATGGAAAGCTTCCAGAAGAGCGCCCGTGGCCAGGACCATCCTGGCTGACCTGCAGGCACCAAGTTGGCCTGCGTGCTGTCGCTGGTGTGGCTCCACGGCCCTTCCTCTAGGCTTTCAAGCCCTTGTACATATTCAGGTGTTTCACCTGGGAAGGGTGGGAAGAGTTCAGCAGCAGCTGGCCTGGGGCTCAGCTCACGTTTCCTCACAGAGGCCTCGGCACGGTCCCCCAGCTTTGCAATAAGGACGCTCCTTGCGTGGGCGGGCGGGGCTGCTGGCTCTATGGGAGATGATTCCCCACCTCTGACCAATTTCAGAATTGTTTACCACTGGAGCAAGTGCCTTGGTAGTGTTTTCCTCTGTATAAATGTTAGGTTCAGTTTTTTTTTTCTTTTTTGGTTCAAGTTAGATTTTATTCCTCTTTTATGTATTTATGGATATAAGCATGGAAATAATTCATTCTTATAAATACATCAGTGTGAATGGAAGAACTTTTTTTCTGTTTTATTTTTACATTTTATTTTTAAAAATTTTGAAATTTAATATAATCTATTTTTCTATACAGTAGGTTATTATTAGTTATCTATTTTATGCATATACATGTATACAGGTCAATCCCAATCTCCCAACTCATCCCACCACCACCACCCCATGGCTTCCCCCACTTTGTGTCCATGTCCATACGTTTGTTCTCTACCTCTGTGTCTCTATTTCTGCCCTGCAAACCAGTTCATCTGTACCATTTTTCTAGGTTCCACATATAGGCATTAATATACAATATTTGTTTTTCTCTTTCTGACTTACTTCACTCTGTATGACAGTCTCTAGATCCATCAACTTCTCTACAAATGACCCAGTTTCATTCCTTTTTTTGGCTGAGTAATATTCCATTTTATATATGTACCACATCTTTATCCATTCGTCTGTCTGTGGGCATTTAGGTTGCTTCCATTGCCTGGCTATTGTAAATAGTGCTGCAATGAACATTGTGGTGAATGTGTCTTTGTGATTTATGGTTTTCTCTGGGTATATGCCCAGAAGTGGGATTGCTGGATCCTATGGTAATTCTCTTTTTAGTTTTTTAAAGGAACCTCCATACTGTTCTCCATCGTGACTGTATCAATTTACATTCCCACCAATAGCGGAAGAGGGTTCCTTTTGTCCACACCCTCCCCAGAATTTGTTGTTTGTAGATTATCTGATGAGGCCGATTCTCACAGGTGTGAGGTCTTACCTCATTGTAGTTTTGATTTGCATTTCTCTAATAATTAGTGATGTTGAGCAGCTTTTCATGTGCGTCTTGGCCATCTCTGTGTCTTCTTTGAAGAAACGTCTCTTTAGATCTTCTGCCCATTTTTGTATTGGGTTGTTTGTTTTATTAATATTAAGCTGCATGAGCTGTTTATATATATTGGAGATTAAACCTTTGTCCATTGATTCGTTTGTGAACGTTTTCGCCCATTCTGAGGGTTGCCTTTTTCCATTCCCGTTTTTTTAACAAAGAAAGAAAGCAAGCAAAAGAAGCAGAACACTAATGTGCGTGAAATATGCCTCTTGAAACTGTCGTTTTGAAATATGGACGTCTTTTGAATTTTTTGGTCGATATATGACCCCAGGATATGTTTTCAGGGCAGGTGTCATTTACAGGCCTGTAATGATTTGGAATATCCACTGACCATTAGTGCTGGGATTAAAGCTGCTGTTGTGTGAAACGGCCACAAGGTGGCAGCAGTTCTCCCTTACCAAATCTGGTTACTAGGGCAGCAGAGCCTCAATGGAAGTCGCGTTCTAGATTGGAATGTAGAACGGAATGTGCCAGGAGAAAGCCCCTCAAGTTTGTCTCACTACTTCTTGTTCGTGTTTTTAATTTAATTTTTTATTTTTTATTACAGCACGTTTGAGTACAACGTTTAGCTTGTTGTAGGTGTGCAAGAGGTGGTTCTTTTACACATATACATATATCTGTTCTTCCTGGGATCCTTTTCCCATGTACGTTATGACAGAATGTTGAGTAGTCTTCTCTTGGTACTCCGTAGGTCTTTGGTGAATCTATACGTCTACTGTGTTTGTATATGTCTGTTAACCCCAATATCGTAATGAATTCAATCCTCACACCTTTCCTTTGGTGAACCATAAGTTTGTTTAATGAATCTGTGATTGCCCTTCTCCGTGGAAATATCTGCCCTGGTATCAATTTATAGGTAACACCTATAAGTGATATGATATGATATGTGTCTTTTACTTTCTGACTTACTCCAAGTCACGTGATTACCTCGAGACTCATCTACGGTGCTGCAAATGGCATTGTGTCCTTTTTTTTCCTTGGTGAATATTCTGTCTTAGCGAGGTCCATTTTCTGCAATGTGATTCCCCGAGGGCTGAGGATTAGCTGACCTGGGCAGCCTGACCCTGCCGGCAAGCCCTCCCCAGGTGTGCCTGGGTTGAGGTCAATATAAACAGCACTCCAGGCAGCAATAGCCCCTGCAGCTGTGCCTGACTGCATATTCTCTGCCCTGTCAGCAGTCTCGGGGCTGTGCTGGTGGGAGGGTGTGAGGGTCCACGGCTTTGTGGGGGGCCCGGTGTGAGTGGGGCTCTGCTGGACTTTCGGCAGGAGTTGCCAGGCTGCCACCTGTAAAGAAGAGGATGTGTCACCCATAACTTCCACTGGAATATCTCTCCGGGCTGAGGTGAGGAAGGAAAAAAAGGAGTGGGGGCCGGGACAGGAAGGGTATCACAGGCAGGGCAATGGAAAGCTTCCAGAAGAGCGCCCGTGGCCAGGACCATCCTGGCTGACCTGCAGGCACCAAGTTGGCCTGCGTGCTGTCGCTGGTGTGGCTCCACGGCCCTTCCTCTAGGCTTTCAAGCCCTTGTACATATTCAGGTGTTTCACCTGGGAAGGGTGGGAAGAGTTCAGCAGCAGCTGGCCTGGGGCTCAGCTCACGTTTCCTCACAGAGGCCTCGGCACGGTCCCCCAGCTTTGCAATAAGGACACTCCTTGCGTGGGCGGGCGGGGCTGCTGGCTCTATGGGAGATGATTCCCCACCTCTGACCAATTTCAGAATTGTTTACCACTGGAGCAAGTGCCTTGGTAGTGTTTTCCTCTGTATAAATGTTAGGTTCAGTTTTTTTTTTCTTTTTTGGTTCAAGTTAGATTTTATTCCTCTTTTATGTATTTATGGATATAAGCATGGAAATAATTCATTCTTATAAATACATCAGTGTGAATGGAAGAACTTTTTTTCTGTTTTATTTTTACATTTTATTTTTAAAAATTTTGAAATTTAATTTAATTTATTTTTCTATACAGTAGGTTATTATTAGTTATCTATTTTATGCATATACATGTATACAGGTCAATCCCAATCTCCCAACTCATCCCACCACCACCACCCCATGGCTTCCCCCACTTTGTGTCCATGTCCATACGTTTGTTCTCTACCTCTGTGTCTCTATTTCTGCCCTGCAAACCAGTTCATCTGTACCATTTTTCTAGGTTCCACATATAGGCATTAATATACAATATTTGTTTTTCTCTTTCTGACTTACTTCACTCTGTATGACAGTCTCTAGATCCATCAACTTCTCTACAAATGACTCAGTTTCATTCCTTTTTTTGGCTGAGTAATATTCCATTTTATATATGTACCACATCTTTATCCATTCGTCTGTCTGTGGGCATTTAGGTTGCTTCCATTACCTGGCTATTGTAAATTGTGCTGCAATGAACATTGTGGTGAATGTGTCTTTGTGATTTATGGTTTTCTCTGGGTATATGCCCAGAAGTGGGATTGCTGGATCCTATGGTAATACTCTTTTTAGTTTTTTAAAGGAACCTCCATACTGTTCTCCATCGTGACTGTATCAATTTACATTCCCACCAATAGCGGAAGAGGGTTCCTTTTGTCCACACCCTCCCCAGAATTTGTTGTTTGTAGATTATCTGATGAGGCCGATTCTCACAGGTGTGAGGTCTTACCTCATTGTAGTTTTGATTTGCATTTCTCTAATAATTAGTGATGTTGAGCAGCTTTTCATGTGCGTCTTGGCCATCTCTGTGTCTTCTTTGAAGAAACGTCTCTTTAGATCTTCTGCCCATTTTTGTATTGGGTTGTTTGTTTTATTAATATTAAGCTGCATGAGCTGTTTATATATATTGGAGATTAAACCTTTGTCCATTGATTCGTTTGTGAACGTTTTCGCCCATTCTGAGGGTTGCCTTTTTCCATTCCCGTTTTTTTAACAAAGAAAGAAAGCAAGCAAAAGAAGCAGAACACTAATGTGCGTGAAATATGCCTCTTGAAACTGTCGTTTTGAAATATGGACGTCTTTTGAATTTTTTGGTCGATATATGACCCCAGGATATGTTTTCAGGGCAGGTGTCATTTACAGGCCTGTAATGATTTGGAATATCCACTGACCATTAGCGCTGGGATTAAAGCTGCTGTTGTGTGAAACGGCCACAAGGTGGCAGCAGTTCTCCCTTACCAAATCTGGTTACTAGGGCAGCAGAGCCTCAATGGAAGTCGCGTTCTAGATTGGAATGTAGAACGGAATGTGCCAGGAGAAAGCCCCTCAAGTTTGTCTCACTACTTCTTGTTCGTGTTTTTAATTTAATTTTTTATTTTTTATTACAGCACGTTTGAGTACAACGTTTAGCTTGTTGTAGGTGTGCAAGAGGTGGTTCTTTTACACATATACATATATCTGTTCTTCCTGGGATCCTTTTCCCATGTACGTTATGACAGAATGTTGAGTAGTCTTCTCTTGGTACTCCGTAGGTCTTTGGCGATTCTATACGTCTACTGTGTTTGTATATGTCTGTTAACCCCAATATCGTAATGAATTCAATCCTCACACCTTTCCTTTGGTGAACCATAAGTTTGTTTAATGAATCTGTGATTGCCCTTCTCCGTGGAAATATCTGCCCTGGTATCAATTTATAGGTAACACCTATAAGTGATATGATATGATATGTGTCTTTCACTTTCTGACTTACTCCAAGTCACGTGATTACCTCGAGACTCATCTACGGTGCTGCAAATGGCATTGTGTCCTTTTTTTTCCTTGGCGAATATTCTGTCTTAGCGAGGTCCATTTTCTGCAATGTGATTCCCCGAGGGCTGAGGATTAGCTGACCTGGGCAGCCTGACCCTGCCGGCAAGCCCTCCCCAGGTGTGCCTGGGTTGAGGTCAATATAAACAGCACTCCAGGCAGCAATAGCCCCTGCAGCTGTGCCTGACTGCATATTCTCTGCCCTGTCAGCAGTCTCGGGGCTGTGCTGGTGGGAGGGTGTGAGGGTCCACGGCTTTGTGGGGGGCCCGGTGTGAGTGGGGCTCTGCTGGACTTTCGACAGGAGTTGCCAGGCTGCCACCTGTAAAGAAGAGGATGTGTCACCCATAACTTCCACTGGAATATCTCTCCGGGCTGAGGTGAGGAAGGAAAAAAAGGAGTGGGGGCCGGGACAGGAAGGGTATCTCAGGCAGGGCAATGGAAAGCTTCCAGAAGAGCGCCCGTGGCCAGGACCATCCTGGCTGACCTGCAGGCACCAAGTTGCCCTGCGTGCTGTCGCTGGTGTGGCTCCACGGCCCTTCCTCTAGGCTTTCAAGCCCTTGTACATATTCAGGTGTTTCACCTGGGAAGGGTGGGAATAGTTCAGCAGCAGCTGGCCTGGGGCTCAGCTCACGTTTCCTCACAGAGGCCTCGGCACGGTCCCCCAGCTTTGCAATAAGGACACTCCTTGCGTGGGCGGGCGGGGCTGCTGGCTGTATGGGAGATGATTCCCCACCTCTGACCAATTTCAGAATTGTTTACCACTGGAGCAAGTGCCTTGGTAGTGTTTTCCTCTGTATAAATGTTAGGTTCAGTTTTTTTTTTCTTTTTTGGTTCAAGTTAGATTTTATTCCTCTTTTATGTATTTATGGATATAAGCATGGAAATAATTCATTCTTATAAATACATCAGTGTGAATGGAAGAACTTTTTTTCTGTTTTATTTTTACATTTTATTTTTAAAAATTTTGAAATTTAATTTAATTTATTTTTCTATACAGTAGGTTATTATTAGTTATCTATTTTATGCATATACATGTATACAGGTCAATCCCAATCTCCCAACTCATCCCACCACCACCACCCCATGGCTTCCCCCACTTTGTGTCCATGTCCATACGTTTGTTCTCTACCTCTGTGTTTCTATTTCTGCCCTGCAAACCAGTTCATCTGTACCATTTTTCTAGGTTCCACATATAGGCATTAATATACAATATTTGTTTTTCTCTTTCTGACTTACTTCACTCTGTATGACAGTCTCTAGATCCATCAACTTCTCTACAAATGACTCAGTTTCATTCCTTTTTTTGGCTGAGTAATATTCCATTTTATATATGTACCACATCTTTATCCATTCGTCTGTCTGTGGGCATTTAGGTTGCTTCCATTACCTGGCTATTGTAAATTGTGCTGCAATGAACATTGTGGTGAATGTGTCTTTGTGATTTATGGTTTTCTCTGGGTATATGCCCAGAAGTGGGATTGCTGGATCCTATGGTAATTCTCTTTTTAGTTTTTTAAAGGAACCTCCATACTGTTCTCCATCGTGACTGTATCAATTTACATTCCCACCAATAGCGGAAGAGGGTTCCTTTTGTCCACACCCTCCCCAGAATTTGTTGTTTGTAGATTATCTGATGAGGCCGATTCTCACAGGTGTGAGGTCTTACCTCATTGTAGTTTTGATTTGCATTTCTCTAATAATTAGTGATGTTGAGCAGCTTTTCATGTGCGTCTTGGCCATCTCTGTGTCTTCTTTGAAGAAACGTCTCTTTAGATCTTCTGCCCATTTTTGTATTGGGTTGTTTGTTTTATTAATATTAAGCTGCATGAGCTGTTTATATATATTGGAGATTAAACCTTTGTCCATTGATTCGTTTGTGAACGTTTTCGCCCATTCTGAGGGTTGCCTTTTTCCATTCCCGTTTTTCTAACAAAGAAAGAAAGCAAGCAAAAGAAGCAGAACACTAATGTGCGTGAAATATGCCTCTTGAAACTGTCGTTTTGAAATATGGACGTCTTTTGAATTTTTTGGTCGATATATGACCCCAGGATATGTTTTCAGGGCAGGTGTCATTTACAGGCCTGTAATGATTTGGAATATCCACTGACCATTAGCGCTGGGATTAAAGCTGCTGTTGTGTGAAACGGCCACAAGGTGGCAGCAGTTCTCCCTTACCAAATCTGGTTACTAGGGCAGCAGAGCCTCAATGGAAGTCGCGTTCTAGATTGGAATGTAGAACGGAATGTGCCAGGAGAAAGCCCCTCAAGTTTGTCTCACTACTTCTTGTTCGTGTTTTTAATTTAATTTTTTATTTTTTATTACAGCAAGTTTGAGTACAACGTTTAGCTTGTTGTAGGTGTGCAAGAGGTGGTTCTTTTACACATATACATATATCTGTTCTTCCTGGGATCCTTTTCCCATGTACGTTATGACAGAATGTTGAGTAGTCTTCTCTTGGTACTCCGTAGGTCTTTGGCGATTCTATACGTCTACTGTGTTTGTATATGTCTGTTAACCCCAATATCGTAATGAATTCAATCCTCACACCTTTCCTTTGGTGAACCATAAGTTTGTTTAATGAATCTGTGATTGCCCTTCTCCGTGGAAATATCTGCCCTGGTATCAATTTATAGGTAACACCTATAAGTGATATGATATGATATGTGTCTTTCACTTTCTGACTTACTCCAAGTCACGTGATTACCTCGAGACTCATCTACGGTGCTGCAAATGGCATTGTGTCCTTTTTTTTCCTTGGCGAATATTCTGTCTTAGCGAGGTCCATTTTCTGCAATGTGATTCCCCGAGGGCTGAGGATTAGCTGACCTGGGCAGCCTGACCCTGCCGGCAAGCCCTCCCCAGGTGTGCCTGGGTTGAGGTCAATATAAACAGCACTCCAGGCAGCAAAAGCCCCTGCAGCTGTGCCTGACTGCATATTCTCTGCCCTGTCAGCAGTCTCGGGGCTGTGCTGGTGGGAGGGTGTGAGGGTCCACGGCTTTGTGGGTGGCCCGGTGTGAGTGGGGCTCTGCTGGACTTTCGGCAGGAGTTGCCAGGCTGCCACCTGTAAAGAAGAGGATGTGTCACCCATAACTTCCACTGGAATATCTCTCCGGGCTGAGGTGAGGAAGGAAAAAAAGGAGTGGGGGCCGGGACAGGAGGGGTATCTCAGGCAGGGCAATGGAAAGCTTCCAGAAGAGCGCCCGTGGCCAGGACCATCCTGGCTGACCTGCAGGCACCAAGTTGGCCTGCGTGCTGTCGCTGGTGTGGCTCCACGGCCCTTCCTCTAGGCTTTCAAGCCCTTGTACATATTCAGGTGTTTCACCTGGGAAGGGTGGGAAGAGTTCAGCAGCAGCTGGCCTGGGGCTCAGCTCACGTTTCCTCACAGAGGCCTCGGCACGGTCCCCCAGCTTTGCAATAAGGACGCTCCTTGCGTGGGCGGGCGGGGCTGCTGGCTGTATGGGAGATGATTCCCCACCTCTGACCAATTTCAGAATTGTTTACCACTGGTGCAAGTGCCTTGGTAGTGTTTTCCTCTGTATAAATGTTAGGTTCAGTTTTTTTTTTTCTTTTTTGGTTCAAGTTAGATTTTATTCCTCTTTTATGTATTTATGGATATAAGCATGGAAATAATTCATTCTTATAAATACATCAGTGTGAATGGAAGAACTTTTTTTCTGTTTTATTTTTACATTTTATTTTTAAAAATTTTGAAATTTAATTTATTTTTTTATACAGTAGGTTATTATTAGTTATCTATTTTATGCATATACATGTATACAGGTCAATCCCAATCTCCCAACTCATCCCACCACCACCACCCCATGGCTTCCCCCACTTTGTGTCCATGTCCATACGTTTGTTCTCTACCTCTGTGTCTCTATTTCTGCCCTGCAAACCAGTTCATCTGTACCATTTTTCTAGGTTCCACATATAGGCATTAATATACAATATTTGTTTTTCTCTTTCTGACTTACTTCACTCTGTATGACAGTCTCTAGATCCATCAACTTCTCTACAAATGACCCAGTTTCATTCCTTTTTTTGGCTGAGTAATATTCCATTTTATATATGTACCACATCTTTATCCATTCATCTGTCTGTGGGCATTTAGGTTGCTTCCATTACCTGGCTATTGTAAATAGTGCTGCAATGAACATTGTGGTGAATGTGTCTTTGTGATTTATGGTTTTCTCTGGGTATATGCCCAGAAGTGGGATTGCTGGATCCTATGGTAATTCTCTTTTTAGTTTTCTAAAGGAACCTCCATACTGTTCTCCATAGTGACTGTATCAATTTACATTCCCACCAATAGCGGAAGAGGGTTCCTTTTGTCCACACCCTCCCCAGAATTTGTTGTTTGTAGATTATCTGATGAGGCCGATTCTCACAGGTGTGAGGTCTTACCTCATTGTAGTTTTGATTTGCATTTCTCTAATAATTAGTGATGTTGAGCAGCTTTTCATGTGCGTCTTGGCCATCTCTGTGTCTTCTTTGAAGAAACGTCTCTTTAGATCTTCTGCCCATTTTTGTATTGGGTTGTTTGTTTTATTAATATTAAGCTGCATGAGCTGTTTATATATATTGGAGATTAAACCTTTGTCCATTGATTCGTTTGTGAACGTTTTCGCCCATTCTGAGGGTTGCCTTTTTCCATTCCCGTTTTTTTAACAAAGAAAGAAAGCAAGCAAAAGAAGCAGAACACTAATGTGCGTGAAATATGCCTCTTGAAACTGTCGTTTTGAAATATGGACGTCTTTTGAATTTTTTGGTCGATATATGACCCCAGGATTTGTTTTCAGGGCAGGTGTCATTTACAGGCCTGTAATGATTTGGAATATCCCCTGACCATTAGCGCTGGGATTAAAGCTGCTGTTGTGTGAAACGGCCACAAGGTGGCAGCAGTTCTCCCTTAACAAATCTGGTTACTAGGGCAGCAGAGCCTCAATGGAAGTCGCGTTCTAGATTGGAATGTAGAACGGAATGTGCCAGGAGAAAGCCCCTCAAGTTTGTCTCACTACTTCTTGTTCGTGTTTTTAATTTAATTTTTTATTTTTTATTACAGCAAGTTTGAGTACAACGTTTAGCTTGTTGTAGGTGTGCAAGAGGTGGTTCTTTTACACATATACATATGTCTGTTCTTCCTGGGATCCTTTTCCCATGTACGTTATGACAGAATGTTGAGTAGTCTTCTCTTGGTACTCCGTAGGTCTTTGGTGATTATATACGTCTACTGTGTTTGTATATGTCTGTTAACCCCAATATCGTAATGAATTCAATCCTCACACCTTTCCTTTGGTGAACCTTAAGTTTGTTTAATGAATCTGTGATTGCCCTTCTCCGTGGAAATATCTGCCCTGGTATCAATTTATAGGTAACACCTATAAGTGATATGATATGATATGTGTCTTTCACTTTCTGACTTACTCCAAGTCACGTGATTACCTCGAGACTCATCTACAGTGCTGCAAATGGCATTGTGTCCTTTTTTTCCTTGGCGAATATTCTGTCTTAGCGAGGTCCATTTTCTGCAATGTGATTCCCCGAGGGCTGAGGATTAGCTGACCTGGGCAGCCTGACCCTGCCGGCAAGCCCTCCCCAGGTGTGCCTGGGTTGAGGTCAATATAAACAGCACTCCAGGCAGCAATAGCCCCTGCAGCTGTGCCTGACTCCATATTCTCTGCCCCGTCAGCAGTCTCGGGGCTGTGCTGGTGGGAGGGTGTGAGGGTCCACGGCTTTGTGGGGTCCCGGTGTGAGTGGGGCTCTGCTGGACTTTCGGCAGGAGTTGCCAGGCTGCCACCTGTAAAGAAGAGGATGTGTCACCCATAACTTCAACTGGAATATCTCTCCGGGCTGAGCTGAGGAAGGAAAAAAAGGAGTGGGGGCCGGGACAGGAGGGGTATCTCAGGCAGGGCAATGGAAAGCTTCCAGAAGAGCGCCCGTGGCCAGGTCCATCCTGGCTGACCTGCAGGCACCAAGTTGGCCTGCGTGCTGTCGCTGGTGTGGCTCCACGGCCCTTCCTCTAGGTTTTCAAGCCCTTGTACATATTCAGGTGTTTCACCTGGGAAGGGTGGGAAGAGTTCAGCAGCAGCTGGCCTGGGTCTCAGCTCACGTTTACTCACAGAGGCCTCGGCACGGTCCCCCAGCTTTGCAATAAGGACGCTCCTTGAGTGGGCGGGCGGGGCTGCTGGCTGTATGGGAGATGATTCCCCACCTCTGACCAATTTCAGAATTGTTTACCACTGGAGCAAGTGCCTTGGTAGTGTTTTCCTCTGTATAAATGTTAGGTTCAGTTTTTTTTTTCTTTTTTGATTCAAGTTAGATTTTATTCCTCTTTTATGTATTTATGGATATAAGCATGGAAATAATTCATTCTTATAAATACATCAGTGTGAATGGAAGAACTTTTTTTCTGTTTTATTTTTACATTTTATTTTTTAAAATTTTGAAATTTAATTTATTTTTTTATACAGTAGGTTATTATTAGTTATCTATTTTATGCATATACATGTATACAGGTCAATCCCAATCTCCCAACTCATCCCACCACCACCACCCCATGGCTTCCCCCACTTTGTGTCCATGTCCATACGTTTGTTCTCTACCTCTGTGTCTCTATTTCTGCCCTGCAAACCAGTTCATCTGTACCATTTTTCTAGGTTCCACATATAGGCATTAATATACAATATTTGTTTTTCTCTTTCTGACTTACTTCACTCTGTATGACAGTCTCTAGATCCATCAACTTCTCTACAAATGACTCAGTTTCATTCCTTTTTTTGGCTGAGTAATATTCCATTTTATATATGTACCACATCTTTATCCATTCGTCTGTCTGTGGGCATTTAGGTTGCTTCCATTACCTGGCTATTGTAAATAGTGCTGCAATGAACATTGTGGTGAATATGTCTTTGTGATTTATGGTTTTCTATGGGTATATGCCCAGAAGTGGGATTGCTGGATCCTATGGTAATTCTCTTTTTAGTTTTTTAAAGGAACCTCCATACTGTTCTCCATAGTGACTGTATCAATTTACATTCCCACCAATAGCGGAAGAGGGTTCCTTTTGTCCACACCCTCCCCAGAATTTGTTGTTTGTAGATTATCTGATGAGGCCGATTCTCACAGGTGTGAGGTCTTACCTCATTGTAGTTTTGATTTGCATTTCTCTAATAATTAGTGATGTTGAGCAGCTTTTCATGTGCGTCTTGGCCATCTCTGTGTCTTCTTTGAAGAAACGTCTCTTTAGATCTTCTGCCCATTTTTGTATTGGGTTGTTTGTTTTATTAATATTAAGCTGCATGAGCTGTTTATATATATTGGAGATTAAACCTTTGTCCATTGATTCGTTTGTGAACGTTTTCGCCCATTCTGAGGGTTGCCTTTTTCCATTCCCGTTTTTTTAACAAAGAAAGAAAGCAAGCAAAAGTAGCAGAACACTAATGTGCGTGAAATATGCCTCTTGAAACTGTCGTTTTGAAATATGGACGTCTTTTGAATTTTTTGGTCGATATATGACCCCAGGATTAGTTTTCAGGGCAGGTGTCATTTACAGGCCTGTAATGATTTGGAATATCCACTGACCATTAGTGCTGGGATTAAAGCTGCTGTTGTGTGAAACGGCCACAAGGTGGCAGCAGTTCTCCCTTACCAAATCTGGTTACTAGGGCAGCAGAGCCTCAATGGAAGTCGCGTTCTAGATTGGAATGTAGAACGGAATGTGCCAGGAGAAAGCCCCTCAAGTTTGTCTCACTACTTCTTGTTCGTGTTTTTAATTTAATTTTTTATTTTTTATTACAGCAAGTTTGAGTACATCGTTTAGCTTGTTTTAGGTGTGCAAGAGGTGGTTCTTTTACACATATACATATGTCTGTTCTTCCTGGGATCCTTTTCCCATGTACGTTATGACAGAATGTTGAGTAGTCTTCTCTTGGTACTCCGTAGGTCTTTGGTGATTCTATACGTCTACTGTGTTTGTATATGTCTGTTAACCCCAATATCGTAATGAATTCAATCCTCACACCTTTCCTTTGGTGAACCATAAGTTTGTTTAATGAATCTGTGATTGCCCTTCTCCGTGGAAATATCTGCCCTGGTATCAATTTATAGGTAACACCTATAAGTGATATGATATGATATGTGTCTTTCACTTTCTGACTTACTCAAAGTCACGTGATTACCTCGAGACTCATCTACGGTGCTGCAAATGGCATTGTGTCCTTTTTTTCCTTGGCGAATATTCTGTCTTAGCGAGGTCCATTTTCTGCAATGTGATTCCCCGAGGGCTGAGGATTAGCTGACCTGGGCAGCCTGACCCTGCCGGCAAGCCCTCCCCAGGTGTGCCTGGGTTGAGGTCAATATAAACAGCACTCCAGGCAGCAATAGCCCCTGCAGCTGTGCCTGACTGCATATTCTCTGCCCCGTCAGCAGTCTTGGGGCTGTGCTGGTGGGTGGGTGTGAGGGTCCACGGCTTTGTGGGGGGCCCGGTGTGAGTGGGGCTCTGCTGGACTTTCGGCAGGAGTTGCCAGGCTGCCACCTGTAAAGAAGAGGATGTGTCACCCATAACTTCCACTGGAATATCTCTCCGGGCTGAGGTGAGGAAGGAAGAAAAGGAGTCGGGGCCGGGACAGGAGGGGTATCTCAGGCAGGGCAATGGAAAGCTTCCAGAAGAGCGCCCGTGGCCAGGACCATCCTGGCTGACCTGCAGGCACCAAGTTGGCCTGCGTGCTGTCGCTGGTGTGGCTCCACGGCCCTTCCTCTAGGCTTTCAAGCCCTTGTACATATTCAGGTGTTTCACCTGGGAAGGGTGGGAAGAGTTCAGCAGCAGCTGGCCTGGGGCTCAGCTCACGTTTCCTCACAGAGGCCTCGGCACGGTCCCCCAGCTTTGCAATAAGGACGCTCCTTGCGTGGGCGGGCGGGGCTGCTGGCTGTATGGGAGATGATTCCCCACCTCTGACCAATTTCAGAATTGTTTACCACTGGAGCAAGTGCCTTGGTAGTCTTTTCCTCTGTATAAATGTTAGGTTCAGTTTTTTTTTTCTTTTTTGGTTCAAGTTAGATTTTATTCCTCTTTTATGTATTTATGGATATAAGCATGGAAATAATTCATTCTTATAAATACATCAGTGTGAATGGAAGAACTTTTTTTCTGTTATATTTTTACATTTTATTTTTAAAAATTTTGAAATATAATTTAATTTATTTTTTTATACAGTAGGTTATTATCAGTTATCTATTTTATGCATATACATGTATACAGGTCAATCCCAATCTCCCAACTCATCCCACCACCACCACCCCATGGCTTCCCCCACTTTGTGTCCATGTCCATACGTTTGTTCTCTACCTCTGTGTCTCTATTTCTGCCCTGCAAACCAGTTCATCTGTACCATTTTTCTAGGTTCCACATATAGGCATTAATATACAATATTTGTTTTTCTCTTTCTGACTTACTTCACTCTGTATGACAGTCTCTAGATCCATCAACTTCTCTACAAATGACCCAGTTTCATTCCTTTTTTTGGCTGAGTAATATTCCATTTTATATATGTACCACATCTTTATCCATTCGTCTGTCTGTGGGCATTTAGGTTGCTTCAATTGCCTGGCTACTGTAAATAGTGCTGCAATGAACATTGTGGTGAATGTGTCTTTGTGATTTATGGTTTTCTCTGGGTATATGCCCAGAAGTGGGATTGCTGGATCCTATGGTAATTCTCTTTTTAGTTTTTTAAAGGAACCTCCATACTGTTCTCCATCGTGACTGTATCAATTTACATTCCCACCAATAGCGGAAGAGGGTTCCTTTTGTCCACACCCTCCCCAGAATTTGTTGTTTGTAGATTATCTGATGAGGCCGATTCTCACAGGTGTGAGGTCTTACCTCATTGTAGTTTTGATTTGCATTTCTCTAATAGTGATGTTGAGCAGCTTTTCATGTGCGTCTTGGCCATCTCTGTGTCTTCTTTGAAGAAACGTCTCTTTAGATCTTCTGCCCATTTTTGTATTGGGTTGTTTGTTTTATTAATATTAAGCTGCATGAGCTGTTTATATATATTGGAGATTAAACCTTTGTCCATTGATTCGTTTGTGAACGTTTTCGCCCATTCTGAGGGTTGCCTTTTTCCATTCCCGTTTTTTTAACAAAGAAAGAAAGCAAGCAAAAGAAGCAGAACACTAATGTGCGTGAAATATGCCTCTTGAAACTGTCGTTTTGAAATATGGACGTCTTTTGAATTTTTTGGTCGATATATGACCCCAGGATATGTTTTCAGGGCAGGTGTCATTTACAGGCCTGTAATGATTTGGAATATCCACTGACCATTAGCGCTGGGATTAAAGCTGCTGTTGTGTGAAACGGCCACAAGGTGGCAGCAGTTCTCCCTTACCAAATCTGGTTACTAGGGCAGCAGAGCCTCAATGGAAGTCGCGTTCTAGATTGGAATGTAGAACGGAATGTGCCAGGAGAAAGCCCCTCAAGTTTGTCTCACTACTTCTTGTTCGTGTTTTTAATTTAATTTTTTATTTTTTATTACAGCACGTTTGAGTACAACGTTTAGCTTGTTGTAGGTGTGCAAGAGGTGGTTCTTTTACACATATACATATGTCTGTTCTTCCTGGGATCCTTTTCCCATGTTCGTTATGACAGAATGTTGAGTAGTCTTCTCTTGGTACTCCGTAGGTCTTTGGCGATTCTATACGTCTACTGTGTTTGTATATGTCTGTTAACCCCAATATCGTAATGAATTCAATCCTCACACCTTTCCTTTGGTGAACCATAAGTTTGTTTAATGAATCTGTGATGGCCCTTCTCCGTGGAAATATCTGCCCTGGTATCAATTTATAGGTAACACCTATAAGTGATATGATATGATATGTGTCTTTCACTTTCTGACTTACTCCAAGTCACGTGATTACCTCGAGACTCATCTACGGTGCTGCAAATGGCATTGTGTCCTTTTTTTTCCTTGGCGAATATTCTGTCTTAGCGAGGTCCATTTTCTGCAATGTGATTCCCCGAGGGCTGAGGATTAGCTGACCTGGGCAGCCTGACCCTGCCGGCAAGCCCTCCCCAGGTGTGCCTGGGTTGAGGTCAATATAAACAGCACTCCAGGCAGCAAAAGCCCCTGCAGCTGTGCCTGACTGCATATTCTCTGCCCTGTCAGCAGTCTCGGGGCTGTGCTGGTGGGAGGGTGTGAGGGTCCACGGCTTTGTGGGTGGCCCGGTGTGAGTGGGGCTCTGCTGGACTTTCGGCAGGAGTTGCCAGGCTGCCACCTGTAAAGAAGAGGATGTGTCACCCATAACTTCCACTGGAATATCTCTCCGGGCTGAGGTGAGGAAGGAAAAAAAGGAGTGGGGGCCGGGACAGGAAGGGTATCTCAGGCAGGGCAATGGAAAGCTTCCAGAAGAGCGCCCGTGGCCAGGACCATCCTGGCTGACCTGCAGGCACCAAGTTGGCCTGCGTGCTGTCGCTGGTGTGGCTCCACGGCCCTTCCTCTAGGCTTTCAAGCCCTTGTACATATTCAGGTGTTTCACCTGGGAAGGGTGGGAAGAGTTCAGCAGCAGCTGGCCTGGGGCTCAGCTCACGTTTCCTCACAGAGGCCTCGGCACGGTCCCCCAGCTTTGCAATAAGGACGCTCCTTGCGTGGGCGGGCGGGGCTGCTGGCTGTATGGGAGATGATTCCCCACCTCTGACCAATTTCAGAATTGTTTACCACTGGAGCAAGTGCCTTGGTAGTGTTTTCCTCTGTATAAATGTTAGGTTCAGTTTTTTTTTTCTTTTTTGGTTCAAGTTAGATTTTATTCCTCTTTTATGTATTTATGGATATAAGCATGGAAATAATTCATTCTTATAAATACATCAGTGTGAATGGAAGAACTTTTTTTCTGTTTTATTTTTACATTTTATTTTTAAAAATTTTGAAATTTAATTTATTTTTCTATACAGTAGGTTATTATTAGTTATCTATTTTATGCATATACATGTATACAGGTCAATCCCAATCTCCCAACTCATCCCACCACCACCACCCCATGGCTTCCCCCACTTTGTGTCCATGTCCATACGTTTGTTCTCTACCTCTGTGTCTCTATTTCTGCCCTGCAAACCAGTTCATCTGTACCATTTTTCTAGGTTCCACATATAGGCATTAATATACAATATTTGTTTTTCTCTTTCTGACTTACTTCACTCTGTATGACAGTCTCTAGATCCATCAACTTCTCTACAAATGACTCAGTTTCATTCCTTTTTTTGGCTGAGTAATATTCCATTTTATATATGTACCACATCTTTATCCATTCGTCTGTCTGTGGGCATTTAGGTTGCTTCCATTACCTGGCTATTGTAAATAGTGCTGCAATGAACATTGTGGTGAATATGTCTTTGTGATTTATGGTTTTCTATGGGTATATGCCCAGAAGTGGGATTGCTGGATCCTATGGTAATTCTCTTTTTAGTTTTTTAAAGGAACCTCCATACTGTTCTCCATAGTGACTGTATCAATTTACATTCCCACCAATAGCGGAAGAGGGTTCCTTTTGTCCACACCCTCCCCAGAATTTGTTGTTTGTAGATTATCTGATGAGGCCGATTCTCACAGGTGTGAGGTCTTACCTCATTGTAGTTTTGATTTGCATTTCTCTAATAATTAGTGATGTTGAGCAGCTTTTCATGTGCGTCTTGGCCATCTCTGTGTCTTCTTTGAAGAAACGTCTCTTTAGATCTTCTGCCCATTTTTGTATTGGGTTGTTTGTTTTATTAATATTAAGCTGCATGAGCTGTTTATATATATTGGAGATTAAACCTTTGTCCATTGATTCGTTTGTGAACGTTTTCGCCCATTCTGAGGGTTGCCTTTTTCCATTCCCGTTTTTTTAACAAAGAAAGAAAGCAAGCAAAAGTAGCAGAACACTAATGTGCGTGAAATATGCCTCTTGAAACTGTCGTTTTGAAATATGGACGTCTTTTGAATTTTTTGGTCGATATATGACCCCAGGATTAGTTTTCAGGGCAGGTGTCATTTACAGGCCTGTAATGATTTGGAATATCCACTGACCATTAGTGCTGGGATTAAAGCTGCTGTTGTGTGAAACGGCCACAAGGTGGCAGCAGTTCTCCCTTACCAAATCTGGTTACTAGGGCAGCAGAGCCTCAATGGAAGTCGCGTTCTAGATTGGAATGTAGAACGGAATGTGCCAGGAGAAAGCCCCTCAAGTTTGTCTCACTACTTCTTGTTCGTGTTTTTAATTTAATTTTTTATTTTTTATTACAGCAAGTTTGAGTACATCGTTTAGCTTGTTTTAGGTGTGCAAGAGGTGGTTCTTTTACACATATACATATGTCTGTTCTTCCTGGGATCCTTTTCCCATGTACGTTATGACAGAATGTTGAGTAGTCTTCTCTTGGTACTCCGTAGGTCTTTGGTGATTCTATACGTCTACTGTGTTTGTATATGTCTGTTAACCCCAATATCGTAATGAATTCAATCCTCACACCTTTCCTTTGGTGAACCATAAGTTTGTTTAATGAATCTGTGATTGCCCTTCTCCGTGGAAATATCTGCCCTGGTATCAATTTATAGGTAACACCTATAAGTGATATGATATGATATGTGTCTTTCACTTTCTGACTTACTCAAAGTCACGTGATTACCTCGAGACTCATCTACGGTGCTGCAAATGGCATTGTGTCCTTTTTTTCCTTGGCGAATATTCTGTCTTAGCGAGGTCCATTTTCTGCAATGTGATTCCCCGAGGGCTGAGGATTAGCTGACCTGGGCAGCCTGACCCTGCCGGCAAGCCCTCCCCAGGTGTGCCTGGGTTGAGGTCAATATAAACAGCACTCCAGGCAGCAATAGCCCCTGCAGCTGTGCCTGACTGCATATTCTCTGCCCCGTCAGCAGTCTTGGGGCTGTGCTGGTGGGTGGGTGTGAGGGTCCACGGCTTTGTGGGGGGCCCGGTGTGAGTGGGGCTCTGCTGGACTTTCGGCAGGAGTTGCCAGGCTGCCACCTGTAAAGAAGAGGATGTGTCACCCATAACTTCCACTGGAATATCTCTCCGGGCTGAGGTGAGGAAGGAAGAAAAGGAGTCGGGGCCGGGACAGGAGGGGTATCTCAGGCAGGGCAATGGAAAGCTTCCAGAAGAGCGCCCGTGGCCAGGACCATCCTGGCTGACCTGCAGGCACCAAGTTGGCCTGCGTGCTGTCGCTGGTGTGGCTCCACGGCCCTTCCTCTAGGCTTTCAAGCCCTTGTACATATTCAGGTGTTTCACCTGGGAAGGGTGGGAAGAGTTCAGCAGCAGCTGGCCTGGGGCTCAGCTCACGTTTCCTCACAGAGGCCTCGGCACGGTCCCCCAGCTTTGCAATAAGGACGCTCCTTGCGTGGGCGGGCGGGGCTGCTGGCTGTATGGGAGATGATTCCCCACCTCTGACCAATTTCAGAATTGTTTACCACTGGAGCAAGTGCCTTGGTAGTCTTTTCCTCTGTATAAATGTTAGGTTCAGTTTTTTTTTTCTTTTTTGGTTCAAGTTAGATTTTATTCCTCTTTTATGTATTTATGGATATAAGCATGGAAATAATTCATTCTTATAAATACATCAGTGTGAATGGAAGAACTTTTTTTCTGTTATATTTTTACATTTTATTTTTAAAAATTTTGAAATATAATTTAATTTATTTTTTTATACAGTAGGTTATTATCAGTTATCTATTTTATGCATATACATGTATACAGGTCAATCCCAATCTCCCAACTCATCCCACCACCACCACCCCATGGCTTCCCCCACTTTGTGTCCATGTCCATACGTTTGTTCTCTACCTCTGTGTCTCTATTTCTGCCCTGCAAACCAGTTCATCTGTACCATTTTTCTAGGTTCCACATATAGGCATTAATATACAATATTTGTTTTTCTCTTTCTGACTTACTTCACTCTGTATGACAGTCTCTAGATCCATCAACTTCTCTACAAATGACCCAGTTTCATTCCTTTTTTTGGCTGAGTAATATTCCATTTTATATATGTACCACATCTTTATCCATTCGTCTGTCTGTGGGCATTTAGGTTGCTTCAATTGCCTGGCTACTGTAAATAGTGCTGCAATGAACATTGTGGTGAATGTGTCTTTGTGATTTATGGTTTTCTCTGGGTATATGCCCAGAAGTGGGATTGCTGGATCCTATGGTAATTCTCTTTTTAGTTTTTTAAAGGAACCTCCATACTGTTCTCCATCGTGACTGTATCAATTTACATTCCCACCAATAGCGGAAGAGGGTTCCTTTTGTCCACACCCTCCCCAGAATTTGTTGTTTGTAGATTATCTGATGAGGCCGATTCTCACAGGTGTGAGGTCTTACCTCATTGTAGTTTTGATTTGCATTTCTCTAATAGTGATGTTGAGCAGCTTTTCATGTGCGTCTTGGCCATCTCTGTGTCTTCTTTGAAGAAACGTCTCTTTAGATCTTCTGCCCATTTTTGTATTGGGTTGTTTGTTTTATTAATATTAAGCTGCATGAGCTGTTTATATATATTGGAGATTAAACCTTTGTCCATTGATTCGTTTGTGAACGTTTTCGCCCATTCTGAGGGTTGCCTTTTTCCATTCCCGTTTTTTTAACAAAGAAAGAAAGCAAGCAAAAGAAGCAGAACACTAATGTGCGTGAAATATGCCTCTTGAAACTGTCGTTTTGAAATATGGACGTCTTTTGAATTTTTTGGTCGATATATGACCCCAGGATATGTTTTCAGGGCAGGTGTCATTTACAGGCCTGTAATGATTTGGAATATCCACTGACCATTAGCGCTGGGATTAAAGCTGCTGTTGTGTGAAACGGCCACAAGGTGGCAGCAGTTCTCCCTTACCAAATCTGGTTACTAGGGCAGCAGAGCCTCAATGGAAGTCGCGTTCTAGATTGGAATGTAGAACGGAATGTGCCAGGAGAAAGCCCCTCAAGTTTGTCTCACTACTTCTTGTTCGTGTTTTTAATTTAATTTTTTATTTTTTATTACAGCACGTTTGAGTACAACGTTTAGCTTGTTGTAGGTGTGCAAGAGGTGGTTCTTTTACACATATACATATGTCTGTTCTTCCTGGGATCCTTTTCCCATGTTCGTTATGACAGAATGTTGAGTAGTCTTCTCTTGGTACTCCGTAGGTCTTTGGCGATTCTATACGTCTACTGTGTTTGTATATGTCTGTTAACCCCAATATCGTAATGAATTCAATCCTCACACCTTTCCTTTGGTGAACCATAAGTTTGTTTAATGAATCTGTGATGGCCCTTCTCCGTGGAAATATCTGCCCTGGTATCAATTTATAGGTAACACCTATAAGTGATATGATATGATATGTGTCTTTCACTTTCTGACTTACTCCAAGTCACGTGATTACCTCGAGACTCATCTACGGTGCTGCAAATGGCATTGTGTCCTTTTTTTTCCTTGGCGAATATTCTGTCTTAGCGAGGTCCATTTTCTGCAATGTGATTCCCCGAGGGCTGAGGATTAGCTGACCTGGGCAGCCTGACCCTGCCGGCAAGCCCTCCCCAGGTGTGCCTGGGTTGAGGTCAATATAAACAGCACTCCAGGCAGCAAAAGCCCCTGCAGCTGTGCCTGACTGCATATTCTCTGCCCTGTCAGCAGTCTCGGGGCTGTGCTGGTGGGAGGGTGTGAGGGTCCACGGCTTTGTGGGTGGCCCGGTGTGAGTGGGGCTCTGCTGGACTTTCGGCAGGAGTTGCCAGGCTGCCACCTGTAAAGAAGAGGATGTGTCACCCATAACTTCCACTGGAATATCTCTCCGGGCTGAGGTGAGGAAGGAAAAAAAGGAGTGGGGGCCGGGACAGGAAGGGTATCTCAGGCAGGGCAATGGAAAGCTTCCAGAAGAGCGCCCGTGGCCAGGACCATCCTGGCTGACCTGCAGGCACCAAGTTGGCCTGCGTGCTGTCGCTGGTGTGGCTCCACGGCCCTTCCTCTAGGCTTTCAAGCCCTTGTACATATTCAGGTGTTTCACCTGGGAAGGGTGGGAAGAGTTCAGCAGCAGCTGGCCTGGGGCTCAGCTCACGTTTCCTCACAGAGGCCTCGGCACGGTCCCCCAGCTTTGCAATAAGGACGCTCCTTGCGTGGGCGGGCGGGGCTGCTGGCTGTATGGGAGATGATTCCCCACCTCTGACCAATTTCAGAATTGTTTACCACTGGAGCAAGTGCCTTGGTAGTGTTTTCCTCTGTATAAATGTTAGGTTCAGTTTTTTTTTTCTTTTTTGGTTCAAGTTAGATTTTATTCCTCTTTTATGTATTTATGGATATAAGCATGGAAATAATTCATTCTTATAAATACATCAGTGTGAATGGAAGAACTTTTTTTCTGTTTTATTTTTACATTTTATTTTTAAAAATTTTGAAATTTAATTTATTTTTCTATACAGTAGGTTATTATTAGTTATCTATTTTATGCATATACATGTATACAGGTCAATCCCAATCTCCCAACTCATCCCACCACCACCACCCCATGGCTTCCCCCACTTTGTGTCCATGTCCATACGTTTGTTCTCTACCTCTGTGTCTCTATTTCTGCCCTGCAAACCAGTTCATCTGTACCATTTTTCTAGGTTCCACATATAGGCATTAATATACAATATTTGTTTTTCTCTTTCTGACTTACTTCACTCTGTATGACAGTCTCTAGATCCATCAACTTCTCTACAAATGACTCAGTTTCATTCCTTTTTTTGGCTGAGTAATATTCCATTTTATATATGTACCACATCTTTATCCATTCGTCTGTCTGTGGGCATTTAGGTTGCTTCCATTACCTGGCTATTGTAAATTGTGCTGCAATGAACATTGTGGTGAATGTGTCTTTGTGATTTATGGTTTTCTCTGGGTATATGCCCAGAAGTGGGATTGCTGGATCCTATGGTAATTCTCTTTTTAGTTTTTTAAAGGAACCTCCATACTGTTCTCCATCGTGACTGTATCAATTTACATTCCCACCAATAGCGGAAGAGGGTTCCTTTTGTCCACACCCTCCCCAGAATTTGTTGTTTGTAGATTATCTGATGAGGCCGATTCTCACAGGTGTGAGGTCTTACCTCATTGTAGTTTTGATTTGCATTTCTCTAATAATTAGTGATGTTGAGCAGCTTTTCATGTGCGTCTTGGCCATCTCTGTGTCTTCTTTGAAGAAACGTCTCTTTAGATCTTCTGCCCATTTTTGTATTGGGTTGTTTGTTTTATTAATATTAAGCTGCATGAGCTGTTTATATATATTGGAGATTAAACCTTTGTCCATTGATTCGTTTGTGAACGTTTTCGCCCATTCTGAGGGTTGCCTTTTTCCATTCCCGTTTTTTTAACAAAGAAAGAAAGCAAGCAAAAGAAGCAGAACACTAATGTGCGTGAAATATGCCTCTTGAAACTGTCGTTTTGAAATATGGACGTCTTTTGAATTTTTTGGTCGATATATGACCCCAGGATATGTTTTCAGGGCAGGTGTCATTTACAGGCCTGTAATGATTTGGAATATCCACTGACCATTAGTGCTGGGATTAAAGCTGCTGTTGTGTGAAACGGCCACAAGGTGGCAGCAGTTCTCCCTTACCAAATCTGGTTACTAGGGCAGCAGAGCCTCAATGGAAGTCGCGTTCTAGATTGGAATGTAGAACGGAATGTGCCAGGAGAAAGCCCCTCAAGTTTGTCTCACTACTTCTTGTTCGTGTTTTTAATTTAATTTTTTATTTTTTATTACAGCACGTTTGAGTACAACGTTTAGCTTGTTGTAGGTGTGCAAGAGGTGGTTCTTTTACACATATACATATATCTGTTCTTCCTGGGATCCTTTTCCCATGTACGTTATGACAGAATGTTGAGTAGTCTTCTCTTGGTACTCCGTAGGTCTTTGGCGATTCTATACGTCTACTGTGTTTGTATATGTCTGTTAACCCCAATATCGTAATGAATTCAATCCTCACACCTTTCCTTTGGTGAACCATAAGTTTGTTTAATGAATCTGTGATTGCCCTTCTCCGTGGAAATATCTGCCCTGGTATCAATTTATAGGTAACACCTATAAGTGATATGATATGATATGTGTCTTTCACTTTCTGACTTACTCCAAGTCACGTGATTACCTCGAGACTCATCTACGGTGCTGCAAATGGCATTGTGTCCTTTTTTTTCCTTGGCGAATATTCTGTCTTAGCGAGGTCCATTTTCTGCAATGTGATTCCCCGAGGGCTGAGGATTAGCTGACCTGGGCAGCCTGACCCTGCCGGCAAGCCCTCCCCAGGTGTGCCTGGGTTGAGGTCAATATAAACAGCACTCCAGGCAGCAATAGCCCCTGCAGCTGTGCCTGACTGCATATTCTCTGCCCCGTCAGCAGTCTCGGGGCTGTGCTGGTGGGAGGGTGTGAGGGTCCACGGCTTTGTGGGGGGCCCGGTGTGAGTGGGGCTCTGCTGGACTTTCGGCAGGAGTTGCCAGGCTGCCACCTGTAAAGAAGAGGATGTGTCACCCATAACTTCCACTGGAATATCTCTCCGGGCTGAGGTGAGGAAGGAAAAAAAGGAGTGGGGGCCGGGACAGGAGGGGTATCTCAGGCAGGGCAATGGAAAGCTTCCAGAAGAGCGCCCGTGGCCAGGACCATCCTGGCTGACCTGCAGGCACCAAGTTGGCCTGCGTGCTGTCGCTGGTGTGGCTCCACGGCCCTTCCTCTAGGCTTTCAAGCCCTTGTACATATTCAGGTGTTTCACCTGGGAAGGGTGGGAAGAGTTCAGCAGCAGCTGGCCTGGGGCTCAGCTCACGTTTCCTCACAGAGGCCTCGGCACGGTCCCCCAGCTTTGCAATAAGGACGCTCCTTGCGTGGGCGGGCGGGGCTGCTGGCTCTATGGGAGATGATTCCCCACCTCTGACAAATTTCAGAATTGTTTACCACTGGTGCAAGTGCCTTGGTAGTGTTTACCTCTGTATAAATGTTAGGTTCAGTTTTTTTTTTTCTTTTTTGGTTCAAGTTAGATTTTATTCCTCTTTTATGTATTTATGGATATAAGCATGGAAATAATTCATTCTTATAAATACATCAGTGTGAATGGAAGAACTTTTTTTCTGTTTTATTTTTACATTTTATTTTTAAAAATTTTGAAATTTAATTTTTTTTTTATACAGTAGGTTATTATTAGTTATCTATTTTATGCATATACATGTATACAGGTCAATCCCAATCTCCCAACTCATCCCACCACCACCACCCCATGGCTTCCCCCACTTTGTGTCCATGTCCATACGTTTGTTCTCTACCTCTGTGTCTCTATTTCTGCCCTGCAAACCAGTTCATCTGTACCATTTTTCTAGGTTCCACATATAGGCATTAATATACAATATTTGTTTTTCTCTTTCTGACTTACTTCACTCTGTATGACAGTCTCTAGATCCATCAACTTCTCTACAAATGACCCAGTTTCATTCCTTTTTTTGGCTGAGTAATATTCCATTTTATATATGTACCACATCTTTATCCATTCGTCTGTCTGTGGGCATTTAGGTTGCTTCCATTACCTGGCTATTGTAAATAGTGCTGCAATGAACATTGTGGTGAATGTGTCTTTGTGATTTATGGTTTTCTCTGGGTATATGCCCAGAAGTGGGATTGCTGGATCCTATGGTAATTCTCTTTTTAGTTTTCTAAAGGAACCTCCATACTGTTCTCCATAGTGACTGTATCAATTTACATTCCCACCAATAGCGGAAGAGGGTTCCTTTTGTCCACACCCTCCCCAGAATTTGTTGTTTGTAGATTATCTGATGAGGCCGATTCTCACAGGTGTGAGGTCTTACCTCATTGTAGTTTTGATTTGCATTTCTCTAATAATTAGTGATGTTGAGCAGCTTTTCATGTGCGTCTTGGCCATCTCTGTGTCTTCTTTGAAGAAACGTCTCTTTAGATCTTCTGCCCATTTTTGTATTGGGTTGTTTGTTTTATTAATATTAAGCTGCATGAGCTGTTTATATATATTGGAGATTAAACCTTTGTCCATTGATTCGTTTGTGAACGTTTTCGCCCATTCTGAGGGTTGCCTTTTTCCATTCCCGTTTTTTTAACAAAGAAAGAAAGCAAGCAAAAGAAGCAGAACACTAATGTGCGTGAAATATGCCTCTTGAAACTGTCGTTTTGAAATATGGACGTCTTTGGAATTTTTTGGTCGATATATGACCCCAGGATTTGTTTTCAGGGCAGGTGTCATTTACAGGCCTGTAATGATTTGGAATATCCACTGACCATTAGCGCTGGGATTAAAGCTGCTGTTGTGTGAAACGGCCACAAGGTGGCAGCAGTTCTCCCTTAACAAATCTGGTTACTAGGGCAGCAGAGCCTCAATGGAAGTCGCGTTCTAGATTGGAATGTAGAACGGAATGTGCCAGGAGAAAGCCCCTCAAGTTTGTCTCACTACTTCTTGTTCGTGTTTTTAATTTAATTTTTTATTTTTTATTACAGCAAGTTTGAGTACAACGTTTAGCTTGTTGTAGGTGTGCAAGAGGTGGTTCTTTTACACATATACATATGTCTGTTCTTCCTGGGATCCTTTTCCCATGTACGTTATGACAGAATGTTGAGTAGTCTTCTCTTGGTACTCCGTAGGTCTTTGGTGATTATATACGTCTACTGTGTTTGTATATGTCTGTTAACCCCAATATCGTAATGAATTCAATCCTCACACCTTTCCTTTGGTGAACCTTAAGTTTGTTTAATGAATCTGTGATTGCCCTTCTCCGTGGAAATATCTGCCCTGGTATCAATTTATAGGTAACACCTATAAGTGATATGATATGATATGTGTCTTTCACTTTCTGACTTACTCCAAGTCACGTGATTACCTCGAGACTCATCTACAGTGCTGCAAATGGCATTGTGTCCTTTTTTTCCTTGGCGAATATTCTGTCTTAGCGAGGTCCATTTTCTGCAATGTGATTCCCCGAGGGCTGAGGATTAGCTCACCTGGGCAGCCTGACCCTGCCGGCAAGCCCTCCCAAGGTGTGCCTGAGTTGAGGTCAATATAAACAGCACTCCAGGCAGCAATAGCCCCTGCAGCTGTGCCTGACTCCATATTCTCTGCCCCGTCAGCAGTCTCGGGGCTGTGCTGGTGGGAGGGTGTGAGGGTCCACGGCTTTGTGGGGTCCCGGTGTGAGTGGGGCTCTGCTGGACTTTCGGCAGGAGTTGCCAGGCTGCCACCTGTAAAGAAGAGGATGTGTCACCCATAACTTCAACTGGAATATCTCTCCGGGCTGAGCTGAGGAAGGAAAAAAAGGAGTGGGGGCCGGGACAGGAGGGGTATCTCAGGCAGGGCAATGGAAAACTTCCAGAAGAGCGCCCGTGGCCAGGTCCATCCTGGCTGACCTGCAGGCACCAAGTTGGCCTGCGTGCTGTCGCTGGTGTGGCTCCACGGCCCTTCCTCTAGGTTTTCAAGCCCTTGTACATATTCAGGTGTTTCACCTGGGAAGGGTGGGAAGAGTTCAGCAGCAGCTGGCCTGGGTCTCAGCTCACGTTTACTCACAGAGGCCTCGGCACGGTCCCCCAGCTTTGCAATAAGGACGCTCCTTGCGTGGGCGGGCGGGGCTGCTGGCTGTATGGGAGATGATTCCCCACCTCTGACCAATTTCAGAATTGTTTACCACTGGAGCAAGTGCCTTGGTAGTGTTTTCCTCTGTATAAATGTTAGGTTCAGTTTTTTTTTCTTTTTTGATTCAAGTTAGATTTTATTCCTCTTTTATGTATTTATGGATATAAGCATGGAAATAATTCATTCTTATAAATACATCAGTGTGAATGGAAGAACTTTTTTTCTGTTTTATTTTTACATTTTATTTTTAAAAATTTTGAAATTTAATTTATTTTTTTATACAGTAGGTTATTATTAGTTATCTATTTTATGCATATACATGTATACAGGTCAATCCCAATCTCCCAACTCATCCCACCACCACCACCCCATGGCTTCCCCCACTTTGTGTCCATGTCCATACGTTTGTTCTCTACCTCTGTGTCTCTATTTCTGCCCTGCAAACCAGTTCATCTGTACCATTTTTCTAGGTTCCACATATAGGCATTAATATACAATATTTGTTTTTCTCTTTCTGACTTACTTCACTCTGTATGACAGTCTCTAGATCCATCAACTTCTCTACAAATGACTCAGTTTCATTCCTTTTTTTGGCTGAGTAATATTCCATTTTATATATGTACCACATCTTTATCCATTCGTCTGTCTGTGGGCATTTAGGTTGCTTCCATTACCTGGCTATTGTAAATAGTGCTGCAATGAACATTGTGGTGAATATGTCTTTGTGATTTATGGTTTTCTATGGGTATATGCCCAGAAGTGGGATTGCTGGATCCTATGGTAATTCTCTTTTTAGTTTTTTAAAGGAACCTCCATACTGTTCTCCATCGTGACTGTATCAATTTACATTCCCACCAATAGCGGAAGAGGATTCCTTTTGTCCACACCCTCCCCAGAATTTGTTGTTTGTAGATTATCTGATGAGGCCGATTCTCACAGGTGTGAGGTCTTACCTCATTGTAGTTTTGATTTGCATTTCTCTAATAATTAGTGATGTTGAGCAGCTTTTCATGTGCGTCTTGGCCATCTCTGTGTCTTCTTTGAAGAAACGTCTCTTTAGATCTTCTGCCCATTTTTGTATTGGGTTGTTTGTTTTATTAATATTAAGCTGCATGAGCTGTTTATATATATTGGAGATTAAACCTTTGTCCATTGATTCGTTTGTGAACGTTTTCGCCCATTCTGAGGGTTGCCTTTTTCCATTCCCGTTTTTTTAACAAAGAAAGAAAGAAAGCAAAAGAAGCAGAACACTAATGTGCGTGAAATATGCCTCTTGAAACTGTCGTTTTGAAATATGGACGTCTTTTGAATTTTTTGGTCGATATATGACCCCAGGATTAGTTTTCAGGGCAGGTGTCATTTACAGGCCTGTAATGATTTGGAATATCCACTGACCATTAGTGCTGGGATTAAAGCTGCTGTTGTGTGAAACGGCCACAAGGTGGCAGCAGTTCTCCCTTACCAAATCTGGTTACTAGGGCAGCAGAGCCTCAATGGAAGTCGCGTTCTAGATTGGAATGTAGAACGGAATGTGCCAGGAGAAAGCCCCTCAAGTTTGTCTCACTACTTCTTGTTCGTGTTTTTAATTTAATTTTTTATTTTTTATTACAGCAAGTTTGAGTACATCGTTTAGCTTGTTGTAGGTGTGCAAGAGGTGGTTCTTTTACAGATATACATATGTCTGTTCTTCCTGGGATCCTTTTCCCATGTACGTTATGACAGAATGTTGAGTAGTCTTCTCTTGGTACTCCGTAGGTCTTTGGTGATTCTATACGTCTACTGTGTTTGTATATGTCTGTTAACCCCAATATCGTAATGAATTCAATCCTCACACCTTTCCTTTGGTGAACCATAAGTTTGTTTAATGAATCTGTGATTGCCCTTCTCCGTGGAAATATCTGCCCTGGTATCAATTTATAGGTAACACCTATAAGTGATATGATATGATATGTGTCTTTCACTTTCTGACTTACTCAAAGTCACGTGATTACCTCGAGACTCATCTACGGTGCTGCAAATGGCATTGTGTCCTTTTTTTCCTTGGCGAATATTCTGTCTTAGCGAGGTCCATTTTCTGCAATGTGATTCCCCGAGGGCTGAGGATTAGCTGACCTGGGCAGCCTGACCCTGCCGGCAAGCCCTCCCCAGGTGTGCCTGGGTTGAGGTCAATATAAACAGCACTCCAGGCAGCAATAGCCCCTGCAGCTGTGCCTGACTGCATATTCTCTGCCCCGTCAGCAGTCTTGGGGCTGTGCTGGTGGGTGGGTGTGAGGGTCCACGGCTTTGTGGGGGGCCCGGTGTGAGTGGGGCTCTGCTGGACTTTCGGCAGGAGTTGCCAGGCTGCCACCTGTAAAGAAGAGGATGTGTCACCCATAACTTCCACTGGAATATCTCTCCGGGCTGAGGTGAGGAAGGAAGAAAAGGAGTCGGGGCCGGGACAGGAGGGGTATCTCAGGCAGGGCAATGGAAAGCTTCCAGAAGAGCGCCCGTGGCCAGGACCATCCTGGCTGACCTGCAGGCACCAAGTTGGCCTGCGTGCTGTCGCTGGTGTGGCTCCACGGCCCTTCCTCTAGGCTTTCAAGCCCTTGTACATATTCAGGTGTTTCACCTGGGAAGGGTGGGAAGAGTTCAGCAGCAGCTGGCCTGGGGCTCAGCTCACGTTTCCTCACAGAGGCCTCGGCACGGTCCCCCAGCTTTGCAATAAGGACGCTCCTTGCGTGGGCGGGCGGGGCTGCTGGCTGTATGGGAGATGATTCCCCACCTCTGACCAATTTCAGAATTGTTTACCACTGGAGCAAGTGCCTTGGTAGTCTTTTCCTCTGTATAAATGTTAGGTTCAGTTTTTTTTTTCTTTTTTGGTTCAAGTTAGATTTTATTCCTCTTTTATGTATTTATGGATATAAGCATGGAAATAATTCATTCTTATAAATACATCAGTGTGAATGGAAGACCTTTTTTTTCTGTTATATTTTTACATTTTATTTTTAAAAATTTTGAAATATAATTTAATTTATTTTTTTATACAGTAGGTTATTATTAGTTATCTATTTTATGCATATACATGTATACAGGTCAATCCCAATCTCCCAACTCATCCCACCACCACCACCCCATGGCTTCCCCCACTTTGTGTCCATGTCCATACGTTTGTTCTCTACCTCTGTGTCTCTATTTCTGCCCTGCAAACCAGTTCATCTCTACCATTTTTCTAGGTTCCACATATAGGCATTAATATACAATATTTGTTTTTCTCTTTCTGACTTACTTCACTCTGTATGACAGTCTCTAGATCCATCAACTTCTCTACAAATGACTCAGTTTCATTCCTTTTTTTGGCTGAGTAATATTCCATTTTATATATGTACCACATCTTTATCCATTCGTCTGTCTGTGGGCATTTAGGTTGCTTCCATTACCTGGCTATTGTAAATAGTGCTGCAATGAACATTGTGGTGAATGTGTCTTTGTGATTTATGGTTTTCTCTGGGTATATGCCCAGAAGTGGGATTGCTGGATCCTATGGTAATTCTCTTTTTAGTTTTTTAAAGGAACCTCCATACTGTTCTCCATAGTGACTGTATCAATTTACATTCCCACCAATAGCGGAAGAGGGTTCCTTTTGTCCACACCCTCCCCAGAATTTGTTGTTTGTAGATTATCTGATGAGGCCGATTCTCACAGGTGTGAGGTCTTACCTCATTGTAGTTTTGATTTGCATTTCTCTAATAATTAGTGATGTTGAGCAGCTTTTCATGTGCGTCTTGGCCATCTCTGTGTCTTCTTTGAAGAAACGTCTCTTTAGATCTTCTGCCCATTTTTGTATTGGGTTGTTTGTTTTATTAATATTAAGCTGCATGAGCTGTTTATATATATTGGAGATTAAACCTTTGTCCATTGATTCGTTTGTGAACGTTTTCGCCCATTCTGAGGGTTGCCTTTTTCCATTCCCGTTTTTTTAACAAAGAAAGAAAGCAAGCAAAAGAAGCAGAACACTAATGTGCGTGAAATATGCCTCTTGAAACTGTCGTTTTGAAATATGGACGTCTCTTGAATTTTTTGGTCGATATATGACCCCAGGATTTGTTTTCAGGGCAGGTGTCATTTACAGGCCTGTAATGATTTGGAATATCCACTGACCAGTAGCGCTGGGATTAAAGCTGCCGTTGTGTGAAACGGCCACAAGGTGGCAGCATTTCTCCCTTACCAAATCTGGTTACTAGGGCAGCAGAGCCTCAATGGAAGTCGCGTTCTAGATTGGAATGTAGAACGGAATGTGCCAGGAGAAAGCCCCTCAAGTTTGTCTCACTACTTCTTGTTCGTGTTTTTAATTTAATTTTTTATTTTTTATTACAGCAAGTTTGAGTACAACGTTTAGCTTGTTGTAGGTGTGCAAGAGGTGGTTCTTTTACACATATACATATGTCTGTTCTTCCTGGGATCCTTTTCCCATGTACGTTATGACAGAATGTTGAGTAGTCTTCTCTTGGTACTCCGTAGGTCTTTGGTGATTCTATACATCTACTGTGTTTGTATACGTCTGTTAACCCCAATATCGTAATGAATTCAATCCTCACACCTTTCCTTTGGTGAACCATAAGTTTGTTTAATGAATCTGTGATTGCCCTTCTCCGTGGAAATATCTGCCCTGGTATCAATTTATAGGTAACACCTATAAGTGATATGATATGATATGTGTCTTTCACTTTCTGACTTACTCCAAGTCACGTGATTACCTCGAGACTCATCTACGGTGCTGCAAATGGCATTGTGTCCTTGTTTTCCTTGGCGAATATTCTGTCTTAGCGAGGTCCATTTTCTGCAGTGTGATTCCCCGAGGGCTGAGGATTAGCTGACCTGGGCAGCCTGGCCCTGCCGGCAAGCCCTCCCCAGGTGTGCCTGGGTTGAGGTCAATATAAACAGCACTCCAGGCAGCAATAGCCCCTGCAGCTGTGCCTGACTGCATATTCTCTGCCCCGTCAGCAGTCTCGGGGCTGTGCTGGTGGGAGGGTGTGAGGGTCCACGGCTTTGTGGGGGGCCCGGTGTGAGTGGGGCTCTGCTGGACTTTGAGCAGGAGTTGCCAGGCTGCCACCTGTAAAGAAGAGGATGTGTCACCCATAACTTCCACTGGAATATCTCTCCGGGCTGAGGTGAGGAAGGAAAAAAAGGAGTGGGGGCCGGGATAGGAGGAATGTCTCAGGCAGGGCAATGGAAAGCTTCCAGAAGAGCGCCCGTGGCCAGGACCATCCTGGCTGACCTGCAGGCACCAAGTTGGCCTGCGTGCTGTCACTGGTGTGGCTCCACGGCCCTTTCTCTAGGCTTTCAAGCCCTTGTACATATTCAGGTGTTTCACCTGGGAAGGGTGGGAAGAGTTCAGCAGCAGCTGGCCTGGGGCTCAGCTCACGTTTATTCACAGAGGCCTCGGCACGGTCCCCCAGCTTTGCAATAAGGACGCTCCTTGCGTGGGCGGGCGGGGCTGCTGGCTGTATGGGAGATGATTCCCCACCTCTGACCAATTTCAGAATTGTTTACCACTGGAGCAAGTGCCTTGGTAGTGTTTTCCTCTGTATAAATGTTAGGTTCAGTTTTTTTTTTTCTCTTTTGGTTCAAGTTAGATTTTATTCCTCTTTTATGTATTTATGGATATAAGCATGGAAATAATTCATTCTTATAAATACATCAGTGTGAATGGAAGAACTTTTTTTCTGTTTTATTTTTACATTTTATTTTTAAAAATTTTGAAATTTAATTTATTTTTTTATACAGTAGGTTATTATTAGTTATCTATTTTATGCATATACATGTATACAGGTCAATCCCAATCTCCCAACTCATCCCACCACCACCACCCCATGGCTTCCCCCACTTTGTGTCCATGTCCATACGTTTGTTCTCTACCTCTGTGTCTCTATTTCTGCCCTGCAAACCAGTTCATCTGTACCATTTTTCTAGGTTCCACATATAGGCATTAATATACAATATTTGTTTTTCTCTTTCTGACTTACTTCACTCTGTATGACAGTCTCTAGATCCATCAACTTCTCTACAAATGACCCAGTTTCATTCCTTTTTTTGGCTGAGTAATATTCCATTTTATATATGTACCACATCTTTATCCATTCGTCTGTCTGGGGCATTTAGGTTGCTTCCATTACCTGGCTATTGTAAATAGTGCTGCAATGAACATTGTGGTGAATGTGTCTTTGTGATTTATGGTTTTCTCTGGGTATATGCCCAGAAGTGGGATTGCTGGATCCTATGGTAATTCTCTTTTTAGTTTTTTAAAGGAACCTCCATACTGTTCTCCATCGTGACTGTATCAATTTACATTCCCACCAATAGCGGAAGAGGGTTCCTTTTGTCCACACCCTCCCCAGAATTTGTTGTTTGTAGATTATCTGATGAGGCCGATTCTCACAGGTGTGAGGTCTTACCTCATTGTAGTTTTGATTTGCATTTCTCTAATAATTAGTGATGTTGAGCAGCTTTTCATGTGCGTCTTGGCCATCTCTGTGTCTTCTTTGAAGAAACGTCTCTTTAGATCTTCTGCCCATTTTTGTATTGGGTTGTTTGTTTTATTAATATTAAGCTGCATGAGCTGTTTATATATATTGGAGATTAAACCTTTGTCCATTGATTCGTTTGTGAACGTTTTCGCCCATTCTGAGGGTTGCCTTTTTCCATTCCCGTTTTTTTAACAAAGAAAGAAAGCAAGCAAAAGAAGCAGAACACTAATGTGCGTGAAATATGCCTCTTGAAACTGTCGTTTTGAAATATGGACGTCTTTTGAATTTTTTGGTCGATATATGACCCCAGGATATGTTTTCAGGGCAGGTGTCATTTACAGGCCTGTAATGATTTGGAATATCCCCTAACCATTAGCGCTGGGATTAAAGCTGCTGTTGTGTGAAACGGCCACAAGGTGGCAGCAGTTCTCCCTTACCAAATCTGGTTACTAGGGCAGCAGAGCCTCAATGGAAGTCGCATTCTAGATTGGAATGTAGAACGGAATGTGCCAGGAGAAAGCCCCTCAAGTTTGTCTCACTACTTCTTGTTCGTGTTTTTAATTTAATTTTTTATTTTTTATTACAGCAACTTTGAGTACAACGTTTAGCATGTTGTAGGTGTGCAAGAGGTGGTTCTTTTACACATATACATATGTCTGTTCTTCCTGGGATCCTTTTCCCATGTACGTTATGACAGAATGTTGAGTAGTCTTCTCTTGGTACTCCGTAGGTCTTTGGCGATTCTATACGTCTACTGTGTTTGTATATGTCTGTTAACCCCAATATCATAATGAATTCAATCCTCACACCTTTCCTTTGGTGAACCATAAGTTTGTTTAATGAATCTGTGATTGCCCTTCTCCGTGGAAATATCTGCCCTGGTATCAATTTATAGGTAACACCTATAAGTGATATGATATGATATGTGTCTTTCACTTTCTGACTTACTCCAAGTCACGTGATTACCTCGAGACTCATCTACAGTGCTGCAAATGGCATTGTGTCCTTTTTTTTCCTTGGCGAATATTCTGTCTTAGCGAGGTCCATTTTCTGCAATGTGATTCCCCGAGGGCTGAGGATTAGCTGACCTGGGCAGCCTGACCCTGCCGGCAAGCCCTCCCCAGGTGTGCCTGGGTTGAGGTCAATATAAACAGCACTCCAGGCAGCAATAGCCCCTGCAGCTGTGCCTGACTCCATATTCTCTGCCCCGTCAGCAGTCTCGGGGCTGTGCTGGTGGGAGGGTGTGAGGGTCCACGGCTTTGTGGGGGGCCCGGTGTGAGTGGGGCTCTGCTGGACTTTCGGCAGGAGTTGCCAGGCTGCCACCTGTAAAGAAGAGGATGTGTCACCCATAACTTCCACTGGAATATCTCTCCGGGCTGAGGTGAGGAAGGAAAAAAAGGAGTGGGGGCCGGGACAGGAGGGGTATCTCAGGCAGGGCAATGGAAAGCTTCCAGAAGAGCGCCCGTGGCCAGGACCATCCTGGCTGACCTGCAGGCACCAAGTTGGCCTGCGTGCTGTCGCTGGTGTGGCTCCACGGCCCTTCCTCTAGGCTTTCAAGCCCTTGTACATATTCAGGTGTTTCACCTGGGAAGGGTGGGAAGAGTTCAGCAGCAGCTGGCCTGGGGCTCAGCTCACGTTTCCTCACAGAGGCCTCGGCACGGTCCCCCAGCTTTGCAATAAGGACGCTCCTTGCGTGGGCGGGCGGGGCTGCTGGCTCTATGGGAGATGATTCCCCACCTCTGACCAATTTCAGAATTGTTTACCACTGGAGCAAGTGCCTTGGTAGTGTTTTCCTCTGTATAAATGTTAGGTTCAGTTTTTTTTTCTTTTTTGGTTCAAGTTAGATTTTATTCCTCTTTTATGTATTTATGGATATAAGCATGGAAATAATTCATTCTTATAAATACATCAGTGTGAATGGAAGAACTTTTTTTCTGTTATATTTTTACATTTTATTTTTAAAAATTTTGAAATTTAATTTATTTTTTATACAGTAGGTTATTATTAGTTATCTATTTTATGCATATACATGTATACAGGTCAATCCCAATCTCCCAACTCATCCCACCACCACCACCCATGGCTTCCCCCACTTTGTGTCCATGTCCATACGTTTGTTCTCTACCTCTGTGTCTCTATTTCTGCCCTGCAAACCAGTTCATCTGTACCATTTTTCTAGGTTCCACATATAGGCATTAATATACAATATTTGTTTTTCTCTTTCTGACTTACTTCACTCTGTATGACAGTCTCTAGATCCATCAACTTCTCTACAAATGACCCAGTTTCATTCCTTTTTTTGGCTGAGTAATATTCCATTTTATATATGTACCACATCTTTATCCATTCGTCTGTCTGTGGGCATTTAGGTTGCTTCCATTGCCTGGCTATTGTAAATAGTGCTGCAATGAACATTGTGGTGAATGTGTCTTTGTGATTTATGGTTTTCTCTGGGTATATGCCCAGAAGTGGGATTGCTGGATCCTATGGTAATTCTCTTTTTAGTTTTTTAAAGGAACCTCCATACTGTTCTCCATCGTGACTCTATCAATTTACATTCCCACCAATAGTGGAAGAGGGTTCCTTTTGTCCACACCCTCCCCAGAATTTGTTGTTTGTAGATTATCTGATGATGCCGATTCTCACAGGTGTGAGGTCTTACCTCATTGTAGTTTTGATTTGCATTTCTCTAATAATTAGTGATGTTGAGCAGCTTTTCATGTGCGTCTTGGCCATCTCTGTGTCTTCTTTGAAGAAACGTCTCTTTAGATCTTCTGCCCATTTTTGTATTGTGTTGTTTGTTTTATTAATATTAAGCTGCATGAGCTGTTTATATGTATTGGAGATTAAACCTTTGTCCATTGATTCGTTTGTGAACGTTTTCGCCCATTCTGAGGGTTGCCTTTTTCCATTCCCGTTTTTTTAACAAAGAAAGAAAGCAAGCAAAAGAAGCAGAACACTAATGTGCGTGAAATATGCCTCTTGAAAATGTCGTTTTGAAATATGGACGTCTTTGGAATTTTTTGGTCGATATATGACCCCAGGATATGTTTTCAGGGCAGGTGTCATTTACAGGCCTGTAATGATTTGGAATATCCACTGACCATTAGCGCTGGGATTAAAGCTGCTGTTGTGTGAAACGGCCACAAGGTGGCAGCAGTTCTCCCTTACCAAATCTGGTTACTAGGGCAGCAGAGCCTCAATGGAAGTCGCGTTCTAGATTGGAATGTAGAACGGAATGTGCCAGGAGAAAGCCCCTCAAGTTTGTCTCACTACTTCTTGTTCGTGTTTTTAATTTAATTTTTTATTTTTTATTACAGCACGTTTGAGTACAACGTTTAGCTTGTTGTAGGTGTGCAAGAGGTGGTTCTTTTACACATATACATATGTCTGTTCTTCCTGGGATCCTTTTCCCATGTACGTTATGACAGAATGTTGAGTAGTCTTCTCTTGGTACTCCGTAGGTCTTTGGCGATTCTATACGTCTACTGTGTTTGTATATGTCTGTTAACCCCAATATCGTAATGAATTCAATCCTCACACCTTTCCTTTGGTGAACCATAAGTTTGTTTAATGAATCTGTGATTGCCCTTCTCCGTGGAAATATCTGCCCTGGTATCAATTTATAGGTAACACCTATAAGTGATATGATATGATATGTGTCTTTCACTTTCTGACTTACTCCAAGTCACGTGATTACCTCGAGACTCATCTACGGTGCTGCAAATGGCATTGTGTCCTTTTTTTTCCTTGGCGAATATTCTGTCTTAGCGAGGTCCATTTTCTGCAATGTGATTCCCCGAGGGCTGAGGATTAGCTGACCTGGGCAGCCTGACCCTGCCGGCAAGCCCTCCCCAGGTGTGCCTGGGTTGAGGTCAATATAAACAGCACTCCAGGCAGCAATAGCCCCTGCAGCTGTGCCTGACTGCATATTCTCTGCCCCGTCAGCAGTCTCGGGGCTGTGCTGGTGGGAGGGTGTGAGGGTCCACGGCTTTGTGGGGGGCCCGGTGTGAGTGGGGCTCTGCTGCACTTTCGGCAGGAGTTGCCAGGCTGCCACCTGTAAAGAAGAGGATGTGTCACCCATAACTTCCACTGGAATATCTCTCCGGGCTGAGGTGAGGAAGGAAAAAAATGAGTGGGGGCCGGGACAGGAGGGGTATCTCAGGCAGGGCAATGGAAAGCTTCCAGAAGAGCGCCCGTGGCCAGGACCATCCTGGCTGACCTGCAGGCACCAAGTTGGCCTGCGTGCTGTCGCTGGTGTGGCTCCACGGCCCTTCCTCTAGGCTTTCAAGCCCTTGTACATATTCAGGTGTTTCACCTGGGAAGGGTGGGAAGAGTTCAGCAGCAGCTGGCCTGGGGCTCAGCTCACGTTTCCTCACAGAGGCCTCGGCACGGTCCCCCAGCTTTGCAATAAGGACGCTCCTTGCGTGGGCGGGCGGGGCTGCTGGCTCTATGGGAGATGATTCCCCACCTCTGACCAATTTCAGAATTGTTTACCACTGGAGCAAGTGCCTTGGTAGTGTTTTCCTCTGTATAAATGTTAGGTTCAGTTTTTTTTTCTTTTTTGGTTCAAGTTAGATTTTATTCCTCTTTTATGTATTTATGGATATAAGCATGGAAATAATTCATTCTTATAAATACATCAGTGTGAATGGAAGAACTTTTTTTCTGTTTTATTTTTACATTTTATTTTTAAAATTTTTGAAATTTAATTTAATTTATTTTTTTATACAGTAGGTTATTATTAGTTATCTATTTTATGCATATACATGTATACAGGTCAATCCCAATCTCCCAACTCATCCCACCACCACCACCCCATGGCTTCCCCCACTTTGTGTCCATGTCCATACGTTTGTTCTCTACCTCTGTGTCTCTATTTCTGCCCTGCAAACCAGTTCATCTGTACCATTTTTCTAGGTTCCACATATAGGCATTAATATACAATATTTGTTTATCTCTTTCTGACTTACTTCACTCTGTATGACAGTCTCTAGATCCATCAACTTCTCTACAAATGACCCAGTTTCATTCCTTTTTTTGGCTGAGTAATATTCCATTTTATATATGTACCAAATCTTTATCCATTCGTCTGTCTGTGGGCATTTAGGTTGCTTCCATTGCCTGGCTATTGTAAATAGTGCTGCAGTGAACATTGTGGTGAATGTGTCTTTGTGATTTATGGTTTTCTCTGGGTATATGCCCAGAAGTGGGATTGCTGGATCCTATGGTAATTCTCTTTTTAGTTTTTTAAAGGAACCTCCATACTGTTCTCCATAGTGACTGTATCAATTTACATTCCCACCAATAGCGGAAGAGGGTTCCTTTTGTCCACACCCTCCCCAGAATTTGTTGTTTGTAGATTATCTGATGAGGCCGATTCTCACAGGTGTGAGGTCTTACCTCATTGTAGTTTTGATTTGCATTTCTCTAATAATTAGTGATGTTGAGCAGCTTTTCATGTGCGTCTTGGCCATCTCTGTGTCTTCTTTGAAGAAACGTCTCTTTAGATCTTCTGCCCATTTTTGTATTGGGTTGTTTGTTTTATTAATATTAAGCTGCATGAGCTGTTTATATATATTGGAGATTAAACCTTTGTCCATTGATTCGTTTGTGAACGTTTTCGCCCATTCTGAGGGTTGCCTTTTTCCATTCCCGTTATTTTAACAAAGAAAGAAAGCAAGCAAAAGAAGCAGAACACTAATGTGCGTGAAATATGCCTCTTGAAACTGTCGTTTTGAAATATGGCCGTCTTTGGAATTTTTTGGTCGATATATGACCCCAGGATTTGTTTTCAGGGCAGGTGTCATTTACAGGCCTGTAATGATTTGGAATATCCACTGACCATTAGCGCTGGGATTAAAGCTGCTGTTGTGTGAAACGGCCACAAGGTGGCAGCAGTTCTCCCTTACCAAATCTGGTTACTAGGGCAGCAGAGCCTCAATGGAAGTCGCGTTCTAGATTGGAATGTAGAACGGAATGTGCCAGGAGAAAGCCCCTCAAGTTTGTCTCACTACTTCTTGTTCGTGTTTTAATTTAATTTTTTATTTTTTATTACAGCAAGTTTGAGTACAACGTTTAGCTTGTTGTAGGTGTGCAAGAGGTGGTTCTTTTACACATATACATATGTCTGTTCTTCCTGGGATCCTTTTCCCATGTACGTTATGACAGAATGTTGAGTAGTCTTCTCTTGGTTCTCTGTAGGTCTTTGGTGAATCTATACGTCTACTGTGTTTGTATATGTCTGTTAACCCCAATATCGTAATGAATTCAATCCTCACACCTTTCCTTTGGTGAACCATAAGTTTGTTTAATGAATCTGTGATTGCCCTTCTCCGTGGAAATATCTGCCCTGGTATCAATTTATAGGTAACACCTATAAGTGATATGATATGATATGTGTCTTTCACTTTCTGACTTACTCCAAGTCACGTGATTAACTCGAGACTCATCTACGGTGCTGCAAATGGCATTGTGTCCTTGTTTTCCTTGGCGAATATTCTGTCTTAGCGAGGTCCATTTTCTGCAGTGTGATTCCCCGAGGGCTGAGGATTAGCTGACCTGGGCAGCCTGGCCCTGCCGGCAAGCCCTCCCCAGGTGTGCCTGGGTTGAGGTCAATATAAACAGCACTCCAGGCAGCAATAGCCCCTGCAGCTGTGCCTGACTCCATATTCTCTGCCCCGTCAGCAGTCTCGGGGCTGTGCTGGTGGGAGGGTGTGAGGGTCCACGGCTTTGTGGGGGGCCCGGTGTGAGTGGGGCTCTGCTGCACTTTCGGCAGGAGTTGCCAGGCTGCCACCTGTAAAGAAGAGGATGTGTCACCCATAACTTCCACTGGAATATCTCTCCGGGCTGAGGTGAGGAAGGAAAAAAAGGAGTGGGGGCCGGGACAGGAAGGGTATCTCAGGCAGGGCAATGGAAAGCTTCCAGAAGAGCGCCCGTGGCCAGGACCATCCTGGCTGACCTGCAGGCACCAAGTTGGCCTGCGTGCTGTTGCTGGTGTGGCTCCACGGCCCTTCCTCTAGGCTTTCAAGCCCTTGTACATATTCAGGTGTTTCACCTGGGAAGGGTGGGAAGAGTTCAGCAGCAGCTGGCCTGGGGCTCAGCTCACGTTTCCTCACAGAGGACTCGGCACGGTCCCCCAGGTTTGCAATAAGGACGCTCCTTGCGTGGGCGGGCGGGGCTGCTGGCTGTATGGGAGATGATTCCCCACCTCTGACCAATTTCAGAATTGTTTACCACTGGAGCAAGTGCCTTGGTAGTGTTTTCCTCTGTATAAATGTTAGGTTCAGTTTTTTTTTTCTTTTTTGGTTCAAGTTAGATTTTATTCCTCTTTTATGTATTTATGGATATAAGCATGGAAATAATTCATTCTTATAAATACATCAGTGTGAATGGAAGAACTTTTTTTCTGTTTTATTTTTACATTTTATTTTTAAAAATTTTGAAATTTAATTTATTTTTTTATACAGTAGGTTATTATTAGTTATCTATTTTATGCATATACATGTATACAGGTCAATCCCAATCTCCCAACTCATCCCACCACCACCACCCCATGGCTTCCCCCACTTTGTGTCCATGTCCATACGTTTGTTCTCTACCTCTGTGTCTCTATTTCTGCCCTGCAAACCAGTTCATCTGTACCATTTTTCTAGGTTCCACATATAGGCATTAATATACAATATTTGTTTTTCTCTTTCTGACTTACTTCACTCTGTATGACAGTCTCTAGATCCATCAACTTCTCTACAAATGACCCAGTTTCATTCCTTTTTTTGGCTGAGTAATATTCCATTTTATATATGTACCACATCTTTATCCATTCGTCTGTCTGTGGGCATTTAGGTTGCTTCCATTACCTGTCTATTGTAAATAGTGCTGCAATGAACATTGTGGTGAATGTGTCTTTGTGATTTATGGTTTTCTCTGGGTATATGCCCAGAAGTGGGATTGCTGGATCCTATGGTAATTCTCTTTTTAGTTTTTTAAAGGAACCTCCATACTGTTCTCCATAGTGACTGTATCAATTTACATTCCCACCAATAGCGGAAGAGGGTTCCTTTTGTCCACACCCTCCCCAGAATTTGTTGTTTGTAGATTATCTGATGAGGCCGATTCTCACAGGTGTGAGGTCTTACCTCATTGTAGTTTTGATTTGCATTTCTCTAATAATTAGTGATGTTGAGCAGCTTTTCATGTGCGTCTTGGCCATCTCTGTGTCTTCTTTGAAGAAACGTCTCTAGATCTTCTGCCCATTTTTGTATTGGGTTGTTTGTTTTATTAATATTAAGCTGCATGAGCTGTTTATATATATTGGAGATTAAACCTTTGTCCATTGATTCGTTTCTGAACGTTTTCGCCCATTCTGAGGGTTGCCTTTTTCCATTCCCGTTTTTTTAACAAAGAAAGAAAGCAAGCAAAAGAAGCAGAACACTAATGTGCGTGAAATATGCCTCTTGAAACTGTCGTTTTGAAATATGGACGTCTTTTGAATTTTTTGGTCGATATATGACCCCAGGATTTGTTTTCAGGGCAGGTGTCATTTACAGGCCTGTAATGATTTGGAATATCCACTGACCATTAGCGCTGGGATTAAAGCTGCTGTTGTGTGAAACGGCCACAAGGTGGCAGCAGTTCTCCCTTACCAAATCTGGTTACTAGGGCAGCAGAGCCTCAATGGAAGTCGCGTTCTAGATTGGAATGTAGAACGGAATGTGCCAGGAGAAAGCCCCTCAAGTTTGTCTCACTACTTCTTGTTCGTGTTTTTAATTTATTTTTTTATTTTTTATTACAGCAAGTTTGAGTACAACGTTTAGCTTGTTGTAGGTGTGCAAGAGGTGGTTCTTTTACACATATACATATGTCTGTTCTTCCTGGGATCCTTTTCCCATGTACGTTATGACAGAATGTTGAGTAGTCTTCTCTTGGTACTCCGTAGGTCTTTGGTGAATCTATACGTCTACTGTGTTTGTATATGTCTGTTAACCCCAATATCGTAATGAATTCAATCCTCACACCTTTCCTTTGGTGAACCATAAGTTTGTTTAATGAATCTGTGATTGCCCTTCTCCGTGGAAATATCTGCCCTGGTATCAATTTATAGGTAACACCTATAAGTGATATGATATGATATGTGTCTTTCACTTTCTGACTTACTCCAAGTCACGTGATTACCTCGAGACTCATCTACGGTGCTGCAAATGGCATTGTGTCCTTGTTTTCCTTGGCGAATATTCTGTCTTAGCGAGGTCCATTTTCTACAGTGTGATTCCCCGAGGGCTGAGGATTAGCTGACCTGGGCAGCCTGGCCCTGCCGGCAAGCCCTCCCCAGGTGTGCCTGGGTTGAGGTCAATATAAACAGCACTCCAGGCAGCAATAGCCCCTGCAGCTGTGCCTGACTCCATATTCTCTGCCCCGTCAGCAGTCTCGGGGCTGTGCTGGTGGGAGGGTGTGAGGGTCCACGGCTTTGTGGGTGGCCCGGTGTGAGTGGGGCTCTGCTGCACTTTCGGCAGGAGTTGCCAGGCTGCCACCTGTAAAGAAGAGGATGTGTCACCCATAACTTCCACTGGAATATCTCTCCGGGCTGAGGTGAGGAAGGAAAAAAAGGAGTGGGGGCCGGGACAGGAGGGGTATCTCAGGCAGGGCAATGGAAAGCTTCCAGAAGAGTGCCCGTGGCCAGGACCATCCTGGCTGACCTGCAGGCACCAAGTTGGCCTGCGTGCTGTCGCTGGTGTGGCTCCACGGCCCTTCCTCTAGGCTTTCAAGCCCTTGTACATATTCAGGTGTTTCACCTGGGAAGGGTGGGAAGAGTTCAGCAGCAGCTGGCCTGGGGCTCAGCTCACGTTTCCTCACAGAGGCCTCGGCATGGTCCCCCAGCTTTGCAATAAGGACGCTCCTTGCGTGGGCGGGCGGGGCTGCTGGCTGTATGGGAGATGATTCCCCACCTCTGACCAATTTCAGAATTGTTTACCACTGGAGCAAGTGCCTTGGTAGTGTTTTCCTCTGTATAAATGTTAGGTTCAGTTTTTTTTTTCTTTTTTGGTTCAAGTTAGATTTTATTCCTCTTTTATGTATTTATGGATATAAGCATGGAAATAATTCATTCTTATAAATACATCAGTGTGAATGGAAGAACTTTTTTTCTGTTTTATTTTTACATTTTATTTTTAAAAATTTTGAAATTTAATTTATTTTTTTATACAGTAGGTTATTATTAGTTATCTATTTTATGCATATACATGTATACAGGTCAATCCCAATCTCCCAACTCATCCCACCACCACCACCCCATGGCTTCCCCCACTTTGTGTCCATGTCCATACGTTTGTTCTCTACCTCTGTGTCTCTATTTCTGCCCTGCAAACCAGTTCATCTGTACCATTTTTCTAGGTTCCACATATAGGCATTAATATACAATATTTGTTTTTCTCTTTCTGACTTACTTCACTCTGTATGACAGTCTCTAGATCCATCAACTTCTCTACAAATGACCCAGTTTCATTCCTATTTTTGGCTGAGTAATATTCCTTTTTATATATGTACCACATCTTTATCCATTCGTCTGTCTGTGGGCATTTAGGTTGCTTCCATTGCCTGGCTATTGTAAATAGTGCTGCAATGAACATTGTGGTGAATGTGTCTTTGTGATTTATGGTTTTCTCTGGGTATATGCCCAGAAGTGGGATTGCTGGATCCTATGGTAATTCTCTTTTTAGTTTTTTAAAGGAACCTCCATACTGTTCTCCATCGTGACTCTATCAATTTACATTCCCACCAATAGCGGAAGAGGGTTCCTTTTGTCCACACCCTCCCCAGAATTTGTTGTTTGTAGATTATCTGATGAGGCCGATTCTCACAGGTGTGAGGTCTTACCTCATTGTAGTTTTGATTTGCATTTCTCTAATAATTAGTGATGTTGAGCAGCTTTTCATGTGCGTCTTGGCCATCTCTGTGTCTTCTTTGAAGAAACGTCTCTTTAGATCTTCTGCCCATTTTTGTATTGGGTTGTTTGTTTTATTAATATTAAGCTGCATGAGCTGTTTATATATATTGGAGATTAAACCTTTGTCCATTGATTCGTTTGTGAACGTTTTCGCCCATTCTGAGGGTTGCCTTTTTCCATTCCCGTTTTTTTAACAAAGAAAGCAAGCAAGCAAAAGAAGCAGAACACTAATGTGCGTGAAATATGCCTCTTGAAACTGTCGTTTTGAAATATGGACGTCTTTTGAATTTTTTGGTCGATATATGACCCCAGGATTTGTTTTCAGGGCAGGTGTCATTTACAGGCCTGTAATGATTTGGAATATCCACTGACCATTAGCGCTGGGATTAAAGCTGCTGTTGTGTGAAACGGCCACAAGGTGGCAGCAGTTCTCCCTTACCAAATCTGGTTACTAGGGCAGCAGAGCCTCAATGGAAGTCGTGTTCTAGATTGGAATGTAGAACGGAATGTGCCAGGAGAAAGCCCCTCAAGTTTGTCTCACTACTTCTTGTTCGTGTTTTTAATTTAATTTTTTATTTTTTATTACAGCAAGTTTGAGTACAACGTTTAGCTTGTTGTAGGTGTGCAAGAGGTGGTTCTTTTACACATATACATATGTCTGTTCTTCCTGGGATCCTTTTCCCATGTACGTTATGACAGAATGTTGAGTAGTCTTCTCTTGGTACTCCGTAGGTCTTTGGTGAATCTATACGTCTACTGTGTTTGTATATGTCTGTTAACCCCAATATCGTAATGAATTCAATCCTCACACCTTTCCTTTGGTGAACCATAAGTTTGTTTAATGAATCTGTGATTGCCCTTCTCCGTGGAAATATCTGCCCTGGTATCAATTTATAGGTAACACCTATAAGTGATATGATATGATATGTGTCTTTCACTTTCTGACTTACTCCAAGTCACGTGATTACCTCGAGACTCATCTACGGTGCTGCAAATGGCATTGTGTCCTTGTTTTCCTTGGCGAATATTCTGTCTTAGCGAGGTCCATTTTCTGCAGTGTGATTCCCCGAGGGCTGAGGATTAGCTGACCTGGGCAGCCTGGCCCTGCTGGCAAGCCCTCCCCTGGTGTGCCTGGGTTGAGGTCAATATAAACAGCACTCCAGGCAGCAATAGCCCCTGCAGCTGTGCCTGACTCCATATTCTCTGCCCCGTCAGCAGTCTCGGGGCTGTGCTGGTGGGAGGGTGTGAGGGTCCACGGCTTTGTGGGGGGCCCGGTGTGAGTGGGGCTCTGCTGCACTTTCGGCAGGAGTTGCCAGGCTGCCACCTGTAAAGAAGAGGATGTGTCACCCATAACTTCCACTGGAATATCTCTCCGGGCTGAGGTGAGGAAGGAAAAAAAGGAGTGGGGGCCGGGACAGGAGGGCTATCTCAGGCAGGGCAATGGAAAGCTTCCAGAAGAGCGCCCATGGCCAGGACCATCCTGGCTGACCTGCAGGCACCAAGTTGGCCTGCGTGCTGTCGCTGGTGTTGCTCCACGGCCCTTCCTCTAGGCTTTCAAGCCCTTGTACATATTCAGGTGTTTCACCTGGGAAGGGTGGGAAGAGTTCAGCAGCAGCTGGCCTGGGGCTCAGCTCACGTTTCCTCACAGAGGCCTCGGCACGGTCCCCCAGCTTTGCAATAAGGACGCTCCTTGCGTGGGCGGGCGGGGCTGCTGGCTGTATGGGAGATGATTCCCCACCTCTGACCAATTTCAGAATTGTTTACCACTGGAGCAAGTGCCTTGGTAGTGTTTTCCTCTGTATAAATGTTAGGTTCAGTTTTTTTTTTCTTTTTTGGTTCAAGTTAGATTTTATTCCTCTTTTATGTATTTATGGATATAAGCATGGAAATAATTCATTCTTATAAATACATCAGTGTGAATGGAAGAACTTTTTTTCTGTTTTATTTTTACATTTTATTTTTAAAAATTTTGAAATTTAATTTATTTTTTTATACAGTAGGTTATTATTAGTTATCTATTTTATGCATATACATGTATACAGGTCAATCCCAATCTCCCAACTCATCCCACCACCACCACCCCATGGCTTCCCCCACTTTGTGTCCATGTCCATACGTTTGTTCTCTACCTCTGTGTCTCTATTTCTGCCCTGCAAACCAGTTCATCTGTACCATTTTTCTAGGTTCCACATATAGGCATTTATATACAATATTTGTTTTTCTCTTTCTGACTTACTTCACTCTGTATGACAGTCTCTAGATCCATCAACTTCTCTACAAATGACCCAGTTTCATTCCTTTTTTTGGCTGAGTAATATTCCATTTTATATATGTACCACATCTTTATCCATTCGTCTGTCTGTGGGCATTTAGGTTGCTTCCATTACCTGGCTATTGTAAATAGTGCTGCAATGAACATTGTGGTGAATGTGTCTTTGTGATTTATGGTTTTCTCTGGGTATATGCCCAGAAGTGGGATTGCTGGATCCTATGGTAATTCTCTTTTTAGTTTTTTAAAGGAACCTCCATACTGTTCTCCATAGTGACTGTATCAATTTACATTCCCACCAATAGCGGAAGAGGGTTCCTTTTGTCCACACCCTCCCCAGAATTTGTTGTTTGTAGATTATCTGATGAGGCCGATTCTCACAGGTGTGAGGTCTTACCTCATTGTAGTTTTGATTTGCATTTCTCTAATAATTAGTGATGTTGAGCAGCTTTTCATGTGCGTCTTGGCCATCTCTGTGTCTTCTTTGAAGAAACGTCTCTAGATCTTCTGCCCATTTTTGTATTGGGTTGTTTGTTTTATTAATATTAAGCTGCATGAGCTGTTTATATATATTGGAGATTAAACCTTTGTCCATTGATTCGTTTCTGAACGTTTTCGCCCATTCTGAGGGTTGCCTTTTTCCATTCCCGTTTTTTTAACAAAGAAAGAAAGCAAGCAAAAGAAGCAGAACACTAATGTGCGTGAAATATGCCTCTTGAAACTGTCGTTTTGAAATATGGACGTCTTTTGAATTTTTTGGTCGATATATGACCCCAGGATTTGTTTTCAGGGCAGGTGTCATTTACAGGCCTGTAATGATTTGGAATATCCACTGACCATTAGCGCTGGGATTAAAGCTGCTGTTGTGTGAAACGGCCACAAGGTGGCAGCAGTTCTCCCTTACCAAATCTGGTTACTAGGGCAGCAGAGCCTCAATGGAAGTCGCGTTCTAGATTGGAATGTAGAACGGAATGTGCCAGGAGAAAGCCCCTCAAGTTTGTCTCACTACTTCTTGTTCGTGTTTTTAATTTAATTTTTTATTTTTTATTACAGCAAGTTTGAGTACAACGTTTAGCTTGTTGTAGGTGTGCAAGAGGTGGTTCTTTTACACATATACATATGTCTGTTCTTCCTGGGATCCTTTTCCCATGTACGTTATGACAGAATGTTGAGTAGTCTTCTCTTGGTACTCCGTAGGTCTTTGGTGAATCTATACGTCTACTGTGTTTGTATATGTCTGTTAACCCCAATATCGTAATGAATTCAATCCTCACACCTTTCCTTTGGTGAACCATAAGTTTGTTTAATGAATCTGTGATTGCCCTTCTCCGTGGAAATATCTGCCCTGGTATCAATTTATAGGTAACACCTATAAGTGATATGATATGATATGTGTCTTTCACTTTCTGACTTACTCCAAGTCACGTGATTACCTCGAGACTCATCTACGGTGCTGCAAATGGCATTGTGTCCTTGTTTTCCTTGGCGAATATTCTGTCTTAGCGAGGTCCATTTTCTACAGTGTGATTCCCCGAGGGCTGAGGATTAGCTGACCTGGGCAGCCTGGCCCTGCCGGCAAGCCCTCCCCAGGTGTGCCTGGGTTGAGGTCAATATAAACAGCACTCCAGGCAGCAATAGCCCCTGCAGCTGTGCCTGACTCCATATTCTCTGCCCCGTCAGCAGTCTCGGGGCTGTGCTGGTGGGAGGGTGTGAGGGTCCACGGCTTTGTGGGTGGCCCGGTGTGAGTGGGGCTCTGCTGCACTTTCGGCAGGAGTTGCCAGGCTGCCACCTGTAAAGAAGAGGATGTGTCACCCATAACTTCCACTGGAATATCTCTCCGGGCTGAGGTGAGGAAGGAAAAAAAGGAGTGGGGGCCGGGACAGGAGGGGTATCTCAGGCAGGGCAATGGAAAGCTTCCAGAAGAGTGCCCGTGGCCAGGACCATCCTGGCTGACCTGCAGGCACCAAGTTGGCCTGCGTGCTGTCGCTGGTGTGGCTCCACGGCCCTTCCTCTAGGCTTTCAAGCCCTTGTACATATTCAGGTGTTTCACCTGGGAAGGGTGGGAAGAGTTCAGCAGCAGCTGGCCTGGGGCTCAGCTCACGTTTCCTCACAGAGGCCTCGGCATGGTCCCCCAGCTTTGCAATAAGGACGCTCCTTGCGTGGGCGGGCGGGGCTGCTGGCTGTATGGGAGATGATTCCCCACCTCTGACCAATTTCAGAATTGTGTACCACTGGAGCAAGTGCCTTGGTAGTGTTTTCCTCTGTATAAATGTTAGGTTCAGTTTTTTTTTTCTTTTTTGGTTCAAGTTAGATTTTATTCCTCTTTTATGTATTTATGGATATAAGCATGGAAATAATTCATTCTTATAAATACATCAGTGTGAATGGAAGAACTTTTTTTCTGTTTTATTTTTACATTTTATTTTTAAAAATTTTGAAATTTATTTTTTTATACAGTAGGTTATTATTAGTTATCTATTTTATGCATATACATGTATACAGGTCAATCCCAATCTCCCAACTCATCCCACCACCACCACCCCATGGCTTCCCCCACTTTGTGTCCATGTCCATACGTTTGTTCTCTACCTCTGTGTCTCTATTTCTGCCCTGCAAACCAGTTCATCTGTACCATTTTTCTCGGTTCCACATATAGGCATTAATATACAATATTTGTTTTTCTCTTTCTGACTTACTTCACTCTGTATGACAGTCTCTAGATCCATCAACTTCTCTACAAATGACCCAGTTTCATTCCTTTTTTTGGCTGAGTAATATTCCATTTTATATATGTACCACATCTTTATCCATTCGTCTGTCTGTGGGCATTTAGGTTGCTTCCATTGCCTGGCTATTGTAAATAGTGCTGCAATGAACATTGTGGTGAATGTGTCTTTGTGATTTATGGTTTTCTCTGGGTATATGCCCAGAAGTGGGATTGCTGGATCCTATGGTAATTCTCTTTTTAGTTTTTTAAAGGAACCTCCATACTGTTCTCCATCGTGACTCTATCAATTTACATTCCCACCAATAGCGGAAGAGGGTTCCTTTTGTCCACACCCTCCCCAGAATTTGTTGTTTGTAGATTATCTGATGAGGCCGATTCTCACAGGTGTGAGGTCTTACCTCATTGTAGTTTTGATTTGCATTTCTCTAATAATTAGTGATGTTGAGCAGCTTTTCATGTGCGTCTTGGCCATCTCTGTGTCTTCTTTGAAGAAACGTCTCTTTAGATCTTCTGCCCATTTTTGTATTGGGTTGTTTGTTTTATTAATATTAAGCTGCATGAGCTGTTTATATATATTGGAGATTAAACCTTTGTCCATTGATTCGTTTGTGAACGTTTTCGCCCATTCTGAGGGTTGCCTTTTTCCATTCCCGTTTTTTTAACAAAGAAAGAAAGCAAGCAAAAGAAGCAGAACACTAATGTGCGTGAAATATGCCTCTTGAAACTGTCGTTTTGAAATATGGACGTCTTTTGAATTTTTTGGTCGATATATGACCCCAGGATATGTTTTCAGGGCAGGTGTCATTTACAGGCCTGTAATGATTTGGAATATCCACTGACCATTAGCGCTGGGATTAAAGCTGCTGTTGTGTGAAACGGCCACAAGGTGGCAGCAGTTCTCCCTTACCAAATCTGGTTACTAGGGCAGCAGAGCCTCAATGGAAGTCGCGTTCTAGATTGGAATGTAGAACGGAATGTGCCAGGAGAAAGCCCCTCAAGTTTGTCTCACTACTTCTTGTTCGTGTTTTTAATTTAATTTTTTATTTTTTATTACAGCAAGTTTGAGTACAACGTTTAGCTTGTTGTAGGTGTGCAAGAGGTGGTTCTTTTACACATATACATATGTCTGTTCTTCCTGGGATCCTTTTCCCATGTACGTTATGACAGAATGTTGAGTAGTCTTCTCTTGGTACTCCGTAGGTCTTTGGTGAATCTATACGTCTACTGTGTTTGTATATGTCTGTTAACCCCAATATCGTAATGAATTCAATCCTCACACCTTTCCTTTGGTGAACCATAAGTTTGTTTAATGAATCTGTGATTGCCCTTCTCCGTGGAAATATCTGCCCTGGTATCAATTTATAGGTAACACCTATAAGTGATATGATATGATATGTGTCTTTCACTTTCTGACTTACTCCAAGTCACGTGATTACCTCGAGACTCATCTACGGTGCTGCAAATGGCATTGTGTCCTTGTTTTCCTTGGCGAATATTCTGTCTTAGCGAGGTCCATTTTCTGCAGTGTGATTCCCCGAGGGCTGAGGATTAGCTGACCTGGGCAGCCTGGCCCTGCTGGCAAGCCCTCCCCTGGTGTGCCTGGGTTGAGGTCAATATAAACAGCACTCCAGGCAGCAATAGCCCCTGCAGCTGTGCCTGACTCCATATTCTCTGCCCCGTCAGCAGTCTCGGGGCTGTGCTGGTGGGAGGGTGTGAGGGTCCACGGCTTTGTGGGGGGCCCGGTGTGAGTGGGGCTCTGCTGCACTTTCGGCAGGAGTTGCCAGGCTGCCACCTGTAAAGAAGAGGATGTGTCACCCATAACTTCCACTGGAATATCTCTCCGGGCTGAGGTGAGGAAGGAAAAAAAGGAGTGGGGGCCGGGACAGGAGGGCTATCTCAGGCAGGGCAATGGAAAGCTTCCAGAAGAGCGCCCATGGCCAGGACCATCCTGGCTGACCTGCAGGCACCAAGTTGGCCTGCGTGCTGTCGCTGGTGTTGCTCCACGGCCCTTCCTCTAGGCTTTCAAGCCCTTGTACATATTCAGGTGTTTCACCTGGGAAGGGTGGGAAGAGTTCAGCAGCAGCTGGCCTGGGGCTCAGCTCACGTTTACTCACAGAGGCCTCGGCACGGTACCCCAGCTTTGCAATAAGGACGCTCCTTGCGTGGGTGGGCGGGGCTGCTGGCTGTATGGGAGATGATTCCCCACCTCTGACCAATTTCAGAATTGTTTACCACTGGAGCAAGTGCCTTGGTAGTGTTTTCCTCTGTATAAATGTTAGGTTCAGTTTTTTTTTTCTTTTTTGGTTCAAGTTAGATTTTATTCCTCTTTTATGTATTTATGGATATAAGCATGGAAATAATTCATTCTTATAAATACATCAGTGTGAATGGAAGAACTTTTTTTCTGTTTTATTTTTACATTTTATTTTTAAAAATTTTGAAATTTAATTTATTTTTTTATACAGTAGGTTATTATTAGTTATCTATTTTATGCATATACATGTATACAGGTCAATCCCAATCTCCCAACTCATCCCACCACCACCACCCCATGGCTTCCCCCACTTTGTGTCCATGTCCATACGTTTGTTCTCTACCTCTGTGTCTCTATTTCTGCCCTGCAAACCAGTTCATCTGTACCATTTTTCTAGGTTCCACATATAGGCATTTATATACAATATTTGTTTTTCTCTTTCTGACTTACTTCACTCTGTATGACAGTCTCTAGATCCATCAACTTCTCTACAAATGACCCAGTTTCATTCCTTTTTATGGCTGAGTAATATTCCATTTTATATATGTACCACATCTTTATCCATTCGTCTGTCTGTGGGCATTTAGGTTGCTTCCATTACCTGGCTATTGTAAATAGTGCTGCAATGAACATTGTGGTGAATGTGTCTTTGTGATTTATGGTTTTCTCTGGGTATATGCCCAGAAGTGGGATTGCTGGATCCTATGGTAATTCTCTTTTTAGTTTTTTAAAGGAACCTCCATACTGTTCTCCATAGTGACTGTATCAATTTACATTCCCACCAATAGCGGAAGAGGGTTCCTTTTGTCCACACCCTCCCCAGAATTTGTTGTTTGTAGATTATCTGATGAGGCCGATTCTCACAGGTGTGAGGTCTTACCTCATTGTAGTTTTGATTTGCATTTCTCTAATAATTAGTGATGTTGAGCAGCTTTTCATGTGCGTCTTGGCCATCTCTGTGTCTTCTTTGAAGAAACGTCTCTTTAGATCTTCTGCCCATTTTTGTATTGGGTTGTTTGTTTTATTAATATTAAGCTGCATGAGCTGTTTATATATATTGGAGATTAAACCTTTGTCCATTGATTCGTTTGTGAATGTTTTCGCCCATTCTGAGGGATGCCTTTTTCCATTCCCGTTTTTTTAACAAAGAAAGAAAGCAAGCAAAAGAAGCAGAACACTAATGTGCGTGAAATATGCCTCTTGAAACTGTCGTTTTGAAATATGGACGTCTTTTGAATTTTTTGGTCGATATATGACCCCAGGATTTGTTTTCAGGGCAGGTGTCATTTACAGGCCTGTAATGATTTGGAATATCCCCTGACAATTAGCGCTGGGATTAAAGCTGCTGTTGTGTGAAACGGCCACAAGGTGGCAGCAGTTCTCCCTTACCAAATCTGGTTACTAGGGCAGCAGAGCCTCAATGGAAGTCGCGTTCTAGATTGGAATGTAGAACGGAATGTGCCAGGAGAAAGCCCCTCAAGTTTGTCTCACTACTTCTTGTTCGTGTTTTTAATTTAATTTTTTATTTTTTATTACAGCAAGTTTGAGTACAACGTTTAGCTTGTTGTAGGTGTGCAAGAGGTGGTTCTTTTACACATATACATATGTCTGTTCTTCCTGGGATCCTTTTCCCATGTACGTTATGACAGAATGTTGAGTAGTCTTCTCTTGGTTCTCTGTAGGTCTTTGGTGAATCTATACGTCTACTGTGTTTGTATATGTCTGTTAACCCCAATATCGTAATGAATTCAATCCTCACACCTTTCCTTTGGTGAACCATAAGTTTGTTTAATGAATCTGTGATTGCCCTTCTCCGTGGAAATATCTGCCCTGGTATCAATTTATAGGTAACACCTATAAGTGATATGATATGATATGTGTCTTTCACTTTCTGACTTACTCCAAGTCACGTGATTACCTCGAGACTCATCTACGGTGCTGCAAATGGCATTGTGTCCTTGTTTTCCTTGGCGAATATTCTGTCTTAGCGAGGTCCATTTTCTGCAGTGTGATTCCCCGAGGGCTGAGGATTAGCTGACCTGGGCAGCCTGGCCCTGCCGGCAAGCCCTCCCCAGGTGTGCCTGGGTTGAGGTCAATATAAACAGCACTCCAGGCAGCAATAGCCCCTGCAGCTGTGCCTGACTCCATATTCTCTGCCCCGTCAGCAGTCTCGGGGCTGTGCTGGTGGGAGGGTGTGAGGGTCCACGGCTTTGTGGGGGGCCCGGTGTGAGTGGGGCTCTGCTGGACTTTCGGCAGGAGTTGCCAGGCTGCCACCTGTAAAGAAGAGGATGTGTCACCCATAACTTCCACTGGAATATCTCTCCGGGCTGAGGTGAGGAAGGAAAAAAAGGAGTGGGGGCCGGGACAGGAGGGGTATCTCAGGCAGGGCAATGGAAAGCTTCCAGAAGAGCGCCCGTGGCCAGGACCATCCTGGCTGACCTACAGGCACCAAGTTGGCCTGCGTGCTGTCGCTGGTGTGGCTCCACGGCCCTTCCTCTAGGCTTTCAAGCCCTTGTACATATTCAGGTGTTTCACCTGGGAAGGGTGGGAAGAGTTCAGCAGCAGCTGGCCTGGGGCTCAGCTCACGTTTCCTCACAGAGGCCTCGGCACGGTCCCCCAGCTTTGCAATAAGGACGCTCCTTGCGTGGGCGGGCGGGGCTGCTGGCTGTATGGGAGATGATTCCCCACCTCTGACCAATTTCAGAATTGTTTACCACTGGAGCAAGTGCCTTGGTAGTGTTTTCCTCTGTATAAATGTTAGGTTCAGTTTTTTTTTTCTTTTTTGGTTCAAGTTAGATTTTATTCCTCTTTTATGTATTTATGGATATAAGCATGGAAATAATTCATTCTTATAAATACATCAGTGTGAATGGAAGAACTTTTTTTCTGTTTTATTTTTACATTTTATTTTTAAAAATTTTGAAATTTAATTTATTTTTTAATACAGTAGGTTATTATTAGTTATCTATTTTATGCATATACATGTATACAGGTCAATCCCAATCTCCCAACTCATCCCACCACCACCACCCCATGGCTTCCCCCACTTTGTGTCCATGTCCATACGTTTGTTCTCTACCTCTGTGTCTCTATTTCTGCCCTGCAAACCAGTTCATCTGTACCATTTTTCTAGGTTCCACATATAGGCATTAATATACAATATTTGTTTTTCTCTTTCTGACTTACTTCACTCTGTATGACAGTCTCTAGATCCATCAACTTCTCTACAAATGACCCAGTTTCATTCCTTTTTTTGGCTGAGTAATATTCCATTTTATATATGTACCACATCTTTATCCATTCGTCTGTCTGTGGGCATTTAGGTTGCTTCCATTGCCTGGCTATTGTGAATAGTGCTGCAATGAACATTGTGGTGAATGTGTCTTTGTGATTTGTGGTTTTCTCTGGGTATATGCCCAGAAGTGGGATTGCTGGATCCTATGGTAATTCTCTTTTTAGTTTTTTAAAGGAACCTCCATACTGTTCTCCATCGTGACTGTATCAATTTACATTCCCACCAATAGCGGAAGAGGTTTCCTTTTGTCCACACCCTCCCCAGAATTTGTTGTTTGTAGATTATCTGATGAGGCCGATTCTCACAGGTGTGAGGTCTTACCTCATTGTAGTTTTGATTTGCATTTCTCTAATAATTAGTGATGTTGAGCAGCTTTTCATGTGCGTCTTGGCCATCTCTGTGTCTTCTTTGAAGAAACGTCTCTTTAGATCTTCTGCCCATTTTTGTATTGGGTTGTTTGTTTTATTAATATTAAGCTGCATGAGCTGTTTATATATATTGGAGATTAAACCTTTGTCCATTGATTCGTTTGTGAACGTTTTCGCCCATTCTGAGGGTTGCCTTTTCCATTCCTGTTTTTTTAACAAAGAAAGCAAGCAAGCAAAAGAAGCAGAACACTAATGTGCGTGAAATATGCCTCTTGAAACTGTCGTTTTGAAATATGGACGTCTTTTGAATTTTTTGGTCGATATATGACCCCAGGATTTGTTTTCAGGGCAGGTGTCATTTACAGGCCTGTAATGATTTGGAATATCCCCTGACCATTAGTGCTGGGATTAAAGCTGCTGTTGTGTGAAACGGCCACAAGGTGGCAGCAGTTCTCCCTTACCAAATCTGGTTACTAGGGCAGCAGAGCCTCAATGGAAGTCGCGTTCTAGATTGGAATGTAGAAAGGAATGTGCCAGGAGAAAGCCCCTCAAGTTTGTCTCACTACTTCTTGTTCGTGTTTTTAATTTAATTTTTTATTTTTTATTACAGCAAGTTTGAGTACAACGTTTAGCTTGTTGTAGGTGTGCAAGAGGTGGTTCTTTTACACATATACATATGTCTGTTCTTCCTGGGATCCTTTTCCCATGTACGTTATGACAGAATGTTGAGTAGTCTTCTCTTGGTACTCCGTAGGTCTTTGGCGATTCTATACGTCTACTGTGTTTGTATATGTCTGTTAACCCCAATATCGTAATGAATTCAATCCTCACACCTTTCCGTTGGTGAACCATAAGTTTGTTTAATGAATCTGTGATTGCCCTTCTCCGTGGAAATATCTGCCCTGGTATCAATTTATAGGTAACACCTATAAGTGATATGATATGATATGTGTCTTTTACTTTCTGACTTACTCCAAGTCACGTGATTACCTCGAGACTCATCGACGGTGCTGCAAATGGCATTGTGTCCTTTTTTTTCCTTGGCGAATATTCTGTCTTAGCGAGGTCCATTTTCTGCAATGTGATTCCCCGAGGGCTGAGGATTAGCTGACCTGGGCAGCCTGACCCTGCCGGCAAGCCCTCCCCAGGTGTGCCTGGGTTGAGGTCAATATAAACAGCACTCCAGGCAGCAATAGCCCCTGCAGCTGTGCCTGACTGCATATTCTCTGCCCCGTCAGCAGTCTCGGGGCTGTGCTGGTGGGAGGGTGTGAGGGTCCACGGCTTTGTGGGGGGCCCGGTGTGAGTGGGGCTCTGCTGGACTTTCGGCAGGAGTTGCCAGGCTGCCACCTGTAAAGAAGAGGATGTGTCACCCATAACTTCCACTGGAATATCTCTCCGGGCTGAGGTGAGGAAGGAAAAAAAGGAGTGGGGGCCGGGACAGGAGGGGTATCTCAGGCAGGGCAATGGAAAGCTTCCAGAAGAGCGCCCGTTGCCAGGACCATCCTGGCTGACCTGCAGGCACCAAGTTGGCCTGCGTGCTGTCGCTGGTGTGGCTCCACGGCCCTTCCTCTAGGCTTTCAAGCCCTTGTACATATTCAGGTGTTTCACCTGGGAAGGTTGGGAAGAGTTCAGCAGCAGCTGGCCTGGGGCTCAGCTCACGTTTCCTCACAGAGGCCTCGGCACGGTCCCCCAGCTTTGCAATAAGGACGCTCCTTGCGTGGGCGGGCGGGGCTGCTGGCTGTATGGGAGATGATTCCCCACCTCTGACCAATTTCAGAATTGTTTACCACTGGAGCAAGTGCCTTGGTAGTGTTTTCCTCTGTATAAATGTTAGGTTCAGTTTTTTTTTTCTTTTTTGGTTCAAGTTAGATTTTATTCCTCTTTTATGTATTTATGGATATAAGCATGGAAATAATTCATTCTTATAAATACATCAGTGTGAATGGAAGAACTTTTTTTCTGTTTTATTTTTACATTTTATTTTTAAAAATTTTGAAATTTAATTTATTTTTTTATACAGTAGGTTATTATTAGTTATCTATTTTATGCATATACATGTATACAGGTCAATCCCAATCTCCCAACTCATCCCACCACCACCACCCCATGGCTTCCCCCACTTTGTGTCCATGTCCATACGTTTGTTCTCTACCTCTGTGTCTCTATTTCTGCCCTGCAAACCAGTTCATCTGTACCATTTTTCTAGGTTCCACATATAGGCATTAATATACAATATTTGTTTTTCTCTTTCTGACTTACTTCACTCTGTATGACAGTCTCTAGATCCATCAACTTCTCTACAAATGACCCAGTTTCATTCCTTTTTTTGGCTGAGTAATATTCCATTTTATATATGTACCACATCTTTATCCATTCGTCTGTCTGTGGGCATTTAGGTTGCTTCCATTGCCTGGCTATTGTAAATAGTGCTGCAATGAACATTGTGGTGAATGTGTCTTTGTGATTTATGGTTTTCTCTGGGTATATGCCCAGAAGTGGGATTGCTGGATCCTATGGTAATTCTCTTTTTAGTTTTTTAAAGGAACCTCCATACTGTTCTCCATCGTGACTGTATCAATTTACATTCCCACCAATAGCGGAAGAGGGTTCCTTTTGTCCACACCCTCCCCAGAATTTGTTGTTTGTAGATTATCTGATGATGCCGATTCTCACAGGTGTGAGGTCTTACCTCATTGTAGTTTTGATTTGCATTTCTCTAATAATTAGTGATGTTGAGCAGCTTTTCATGTGCGTCTTGGCCATCTCTGTGTCTTCTTTGAAGAAACGTCTCTTTAGATCTTCTGCCCATTTTTGTATTGGGTTGTTTGTTTTATTAATATTAAGCTGCATGAGCTGTTTATATATATTGGAGATTAAACCTTTGTCCATTGATTCGTTTGTGAACGTTTTCGCCCATTCTGAGGGTTGCCTTTTTCCATTCCCGTTTTTTTAAGAAAGAAAGAAAGCAAGCAAAAGAAGCAGAACACTAATGTGCGTGAAATATGCCTCTTGAAACTGTCGTTTTGAAATATGGACGTCTTTTGAATTTTTTGGTCGATATATGACCCCAGGATTTGTTTTCAGGGCAGGTGTCATTTACAGGCCTGTAATGATTTGGAATATCCACTGACCATTAGCGCTGGGATTAAAGCTGCTGTTGTGTGAAACGGCCACAAGGTGGCAGCAGTTCTCCCTTACCAAATCTGTTTACTAGGGCAGCAGAGCCTCAATGGAAGTCGCGTTCTAGATTGGAATGTAGAACGGAATGTGCCAGGAGAAAGCCCCTCAAGTTTGTCTCACTACTTCTTGTTCGTGTTTTTAATTTAATTTTTTATTTTTTATTACAGCAAGTTTGAGTACAACGTTTAGCTTGTTGTAGGTGTGCAAGAGGTGGTTCTTTTACACATATACATATGTCTGTTCTTCCTGGGATCCTTTTCCCATGTACGTTATGACAGAATGTTGAGTAGTCTTCTCTTGGTACTCCGTAGGTCTTTGGTGAATCTATACGTCTACTGTGTTTGTATATGTCTGTTAACCCCAATATCGTAATGAATTCAATCCTCACACCTTTCCTTTGGTGAACCATAAGTTTGTTTAATGAATCTGTGATTGCCCTTCTCCGTGGAAATATCTGCCCTGGTATCAATTTATAGGTAACACCTATAAGTGATATGATATGATATGTGTCTTTCACTTTCTGACTTACTCCAAGTCACGTGATTACCTCGAGACTCATCTACGGTGCTGCAAATGGCATTGTGTCCTTGTTTTCCTTGGCGAATATTCTGTCTTAGCGAGGTCCATTTTCTACAGTGTGATTCCCCGAGGGCTGAGGATTAGCTGACCTGGGCAGCCTGGCCCTGCCGGCAAGCCCTCCCCAGGTGTGCCTGGGTTGAGGTCAATATAAACAGCACTCCAGGCAGCAATAGCCCCTGCAGCTGTGCCTGACTCCATATTCTCTGCCCCGTCAGCAGTCTCGGGGCTGTGCTGGTGGGAGGGTGTGAGGGTCCACGGCTTTGTGGGTGGCCCGGTGTGAGTGGGGCTCTGCTGCACTTTCGGCAGGAGTTGCCAGGCTGCCACCTGTAAAGAAGAGGATGTGTCACCCATAACTTCCACTGGAATATCTCTCCGGGCTGAGGTGAGGAAGGAAAAAAAGGAGTGGGGGCCGGGACAGGAGGGGTATCTCAGGCAGGGCAATGGAAAGCTTCCAGAAGAGTGCCCGTGGCCAGGACCATCCTGGCTGACCTGCAGGCACCAAGTTGGCCTGCGTGCTGTCGCTGGTGTGGCTCCACGGCCCTTCCTCTAGGCTTTCAAGCCCTTGTACATATTCAGGTGTTTCACCTGGGAAGGGTGGGAAGAGTTCAGCAGCAGCTGGCCTGGGGCTCAGCTCACGTTTCCTCACAGAGGCCTCGGCATGGTCCCCCAGCTTTGCAATAAGGACGCTCCTTGCGTGGGCGGGCGGGGCTGCTGGCTGTATGGGAGATGATTCCCCACCTCTGACCAATTTCAGAATTGTTTACCACTGGAGCAAGTGCCTTGGTAGTGTTTTCCTCTGTATAAATGTTAGGTTCAGTTTTTTTTTTCTTTTTTGGTTCAAGTTAGATTTTATTCCTCTTTTATGTATTTATGGATATAAGCATGGAAATAATTCATTCTTATAAATACATCAGTGTGAATGGAAGAACTTTTTTTCTGTTTTATTTTTACATTTTATTTTTAAAAATTTTGAAATTTATTTTTTTATACAGTAGGTTATTATTAGTTATCTATTTTATGCATATACATGTATACAGGTCAATCCCAATCTCCCAACTCATCCCACCACCACCACCCCATGGCTTCCCCCACTTTGTGTCCATGTCCATACGTTTGTTCTCTACCTCTGTGTCTCTATTTCTGCCCTGCAAACCAGTTCATCTGTACCATTTTTCTAGGTTCCACATATAGGCATTAATATACAATATTTGTTTTTCTCTTTCTGACTTACTTCACTCTGTATGACAGTCTCTAGATCCATCAACTTCTCTACAAATGACCCAGTTTCATTCCTTTTTTTGGCTGAGTAATATTCCATTTTATATATGTACCACATCTTTATCCATTCGTCTGTCTGTGGGCATTTAGGTTGCTTCCATTGCCTGGCTATTGTAAATAGTGCTGCAATGAACATTGTGGTGAATGTGTCTTTGTGATTTATGGTTTTCTCTGGGTATATGCCCAGAAGTGGGATTGCTGGATCCTATGGTAATTCTCTTTTTAGTTTTTTAAAGGAACCTCCATACTGTTCTCCATCGTGACTCTATCAATTTACATTCCCACCAATAGCGGAAGAGGGTTCCTTTTGTCCACACCCTCCCCAGAATTTGTTGTTTGTAGATTATCTGATGATGCCGATTCTCACAGGTGTGAGGTCTTACCTCATTGTAGTTTTGATTTGCATTTCTCTAATAATTAGTGATGTTGAGCAGCTTTTCATGTGCGTCTTGGCCATCTCTGTGTCTTCTTTGAAGAAACGTCTCTTTAGATCTTCTGCCCATTTTTGTATTGGGTTGTTTGTTTTATTAATATTAAGCTGCATGAGCTGTTTATATATATTGGAGATTAAACCTTTGTCCATTGATTCGTTTGTGAACGTTTTCGCCCATTCTGAGGGTTGCCTTTTTCCATTCCCGTTTTTTTAACAAAGAAAGAAAGCAAGCAAAAGAAGCAGAACACTAATGTGCGTGAAATATGCCTCTTGAAACTGTCGTTTTGAAATATGGACGTCTTTTGAATTTTTTGGTCGATATATGACCCCAGGATATGTTTTCAGGGCAGGTGTCATTTACAGGCCTGTAATGATTTGGAATATCCACTGACCATTAGCGCTGGGATTAAAGCTGCTGTTGTGTGAAACGGCCACAAGGTGGCAGCAGTTCTCCCTTACCAAATCTGGTTACTAGGGCAGCAGAGCCTCAATGGAAGTCGCGTTCTAGATTGGAATGTAGAACGGAATGTGCCAGGAGAAAGCCCCTCAAGTTTGTCTCACTACTTCTTGTTCGTGTTTTTAATTTAATTTTTTATTTTTTATTACAGCAAGTTTGAGTACAACGTTTAGCTTGTTGTAGGTGTGCAAGAGGTGGTTCTTTTACACATATACATATGTCTGTTCTTCCTGGGATCCTTTTCCCATGTACGTTATGACAGAATGTTGAGTAGTCTTCTCTTGGTACTCCGTAGGTCTTTGGTGAATCTATACGTCTACTGTGTTTGTATATGTCTGTTAACCCCAATATCGTAATGAATTCAATCCTCACACCTTTCCTTTGGTGAACCATAAGTTTGTTTAATGAATCTGTGATTGCCCTTCTCCGTGGAAATATCTGCCCTGGTATCAATTTATAGGTAACACCTATAAGTGATATGATATGATATGTGTCTTTCACTTTCTGACTTACTCCAAGTCACGTGATTACCTCGAGACTCATCTACGGTGCTGCAAATGGCATTGTGTCCTTGTTTTCCTTGGCGAATATTCTGTCTTAGCGAGGTCCATTTTCTGCAGTGTGATTCCCCGAGGGCTGAGGATTAGCTGACCTGGGCAGCCTGGCCCTGCTGGCAAGCCCTCCCCTGGTGTGCCTGGGTTGAGGTCAATATAAACAGCACTCCAGGCAGCAATAGCCCCTGCAGCTGTGCCTGACTCCATATTCTCTGCCCCGTCAGCAGTCTCGGGGCTGTGCTGGTGGGAGGGTGTGAGGGTCCACGGCTTTGTGGGGGGCCCGGTGTGAGTGGGGCTCTGCTGCACTTTCGGCAGGAGTTGCCAGGCTGCCACCTGTAAAGAAGAGGATGTGTCACCCATAACTTCCACTGGAATATCTCTCCGGGCTGAGGTGAGGAAGGAAAAAAAGGAGTGGGGGCCGGGACAGGAGGGCTATCTCAGGCAGGGCAATGGAAAGCTTCCAGAAGAGCGCCCATGGCCAGGACCATCCTGGCTGACCTGCAGGCACCAAGTTGGCCTGCGTGCTGTCGCTGGTGTTGCTCCACGGCCCTTCCTCTAGGCTTTCAAGCCCTTGTACATATTCAGGTGTTTCACCTGGGAAGGGTGGGAAGAGTTCAGCAGCAGCTGGCCTGGGGCTCAGCTCACGTTTACTCACAGAGGCCTCGGCACGGTACCCCAGCTTTGCAATAAGGACGCTCCTTGCGTGGGTGGGCGGGGCTGCTGGCTGTATGGGAGATGATTCCCCACCTCTGACCAATTTCAGAATTGTTTACCACTGGAGCAAGTGCCTTGGTAGTGTTTTCCTCTGTATAAATGTTAGGTTCAGTTTTTTTTTTCTTTTTTGGTTCAAGTTAGATTTTATTCCTCTTTTATGTATTTATGGATATAAGCATGGAAATAATTCATTCTTATAAATACATCAGTGTGAATGGAAGAACTTTTTTTCTGTTTTATTTTTACATTTTATTTTTAAAAATTTTGAAATTTAATTTATTTTTTTATACAGTAGGTTATTATTAGTTATCTATTTTATGCATATACATGTATACAGGTCAATCCCAATCTCCCAACTCATCCCACCACCACCACCCCATGGCTTCCCCCACTTTGTGTCCATGTCCATACGTTTGTTCTCTACCTCTGTGTCTCTATTTCTGCCCTGCAAACCAGTTCATCTGTACCATTTTTCTAGGTTCCACATATAGGCATTTATATACAATATTTGTTTTTCTCTTTCTGACTTACTTCACTCTGTATGACAGTCTCTAGATCCATCAACTTCTCTACAAATGACCCAGTTTCATTCCTTTTTATGGCTGAGTAATATTCCATTTTATATATGTACCACATCTTTATCCATTCGTCTGTCTGTGGGCATTTAGGTTGCTTCCATTACCTGGCTATTGTAAATAGTGCTGCAATGAACATTGTGGTGAATGTGTCTTTGTGATTTATGGTTTTCTCTGGGTATATGCCCAGAAGTGGGATTGCTGGATCCTATGGTAATTCTCTTTTTAGTTTTTTAAAGGAACCTCCATACTGTTCTCCATCGTGACTCTATCAATTTACATTCCCACCAATAGCGGAAGAGGGTTCCTTTTGTCCACACCCTCCCCAGAATTTGTTGTTTGTAGATTATCTGATGAGGCCGATTCTCACAGGTGTGAGGTCTTACCTCATTGTAGTTTTGATTTGCATTTCTCTAATAATTAGTGATGTTGAGCAGCTTTTCATGTGCGTCTTGGCCATCTCTGTGTCTTCTTTGAAGAAACGTCTCTTTAGATCTTCTGCCCATTTTTGTATTGGGTTGTTTGTTTTATTAATATTAAGCTGCATGAGCTGTTTATATATATTGGAGATTAAACCTTTGTCCATTGATTCGTTTGTGAATGTTTTCGCCCATTCTGAGGGATGCCTTTTTCCATTCCCGTTTTTTTAACAAAGAAAGAAAGCAAGCAAAAGAAGCAGAACACTAATGTGCGTGAAATATGCCTCTTGAAACTGTCGTTTTGAAATATGGACGTCTTTTGAATTTTTTGGTCGATATATGACCCCAGGATTTGTTTTCAGGGCAGGTGTCATTTACAGGCCTGTAATGATTTGGAATATCCCCTGACAATTAGCGCTGGGATTAAAGCTGCTGTTGTGTGAAACGGCCACAAGGTGGCAGCAGTTCTCCCTTACCAAATCTGGTTACTAGGGCAGCAGAGCCTCAATGGAAGTCGCGTTCTAGATTGGAATGTAGAACGGAATGTGCCAGGAGAAAGCCCCTCAAGTTTGTCTCACTACTTCTTGTTCGTGTTTTTAATTTAATTTTTTATTTTTTATTACAGCAAGTTTGAGTACAACGTTTAGCTTGTTGTAGGTGTGCAAGAGGTGGTTCTTTTACACATATACATATGTCTGTTCTTCCTGGGATCCTTTTCCCATGTACGTTATGACAGAATGTTGAGTAGTCTTCTCTTGGTTCTCTGTAGGTCTTTGGTGAATCTATACGTCTACTGTGTTTGTATATGTCTGTTAACCCCAATATCGTAATGAATTCAATCCTCACACCTTTCCTTTGGTGAACCATAAGTTTGTTTAATGAATCTGTGATTGCCCTTCTCCGTGGAAATATCTGCCCTGGTATCAATTTATAGGTAACACCTATAAGTGATATGATATGATATGTGTCTTTCACTTTCTGACTTACTCCAAGTCACGTGATTACCTCGAGACTCATCTACGGTGCTGCAAATGGCATTGTGTCCTTGTTTTCCTTGGCGAATATTCTGTCTTAGCGAGGTCCATTTTCTGCAGTGTGATTCCCCGAGGGCTGAGGATTAGCTGACCTGGGCAGCCTGGCCCTGCCGGCAAGCCCTCCCCAGGTGTGCCTGGGTTGAGGTCAATATAAACAGCACTCCAGGCAGCAATAGCCCCTGCAGCTGTGCCTGACTCCATATTCTCTGCCCCGTCAGCAGTCTCGGGGCTGTGCTGGTGGGAGGGTGTGAGGGTCCACGGCTTTGTGGGGGGCCCGGTGTGAGTGGGGCTCTGCTGGACTTTCGGCAGGAGTTGCCAGGCTGCCACCTGTAAAGAAGAGGATGTGTCACCCATAACTTCCACTGGAATATCTCTCCGGGCTGAGGTGAGGAAGGAAAAAAAGGAGTGGGGGCCGGGACAGGAGGGGTATCTCAGGCAGGGCAATGGAAAGCTTCCAGAAGAGCGCCCGTGGCCAGGACCATCCTGGCTGACCTACAGGCACCAAGTTGGCCTGCGTGCTGTCGCTGGTGTGGCTCCACGGCCCTTCCTCTAGGCTTTCAAGCCCTTGTACATATTCAGGTGTTTCACCTGGGAAGGGTGGGAAGAGTTCAGCAGCAGCTGGCCTGGGGCTCAGCTCACGTTTCCTCACAGAGGCCTCGGCACGGTCCCCCAGCTTTGCAATAAGGACGCTCCTTGCGTGGGCGGGCGGGGCTGCTGGCTGTATGGGAGATGATTCCCCACCTCTGACCAATTTCAGAATTGTTTACCACTGGAGCAAGTGCCTTGGTAGTGTTTTCCTCTGTATAAATGTTAGGTTCAGTTTTTTTTTTCTTTTTTGGTTCAAGTTAGATTTTATTCCTCTTTTATGTATTTATGGATATAAGCATGGAAATAATTCATTCTTATAAATACATCAGTGTGAATGGAAGAACTTTTTTTCTGTTTTATTTTTACATTTTATTTTTAAAAATTTTGAAATTTAATTTATTTTTTAATACAGTAGGTTACTATTAGTTATCTATTTTATGCATATACATGTATACAGGTCAATCCCAATCTCCCAACTCATCCCACCACCACCACCCCATGGCTTCCCCCACTTTGTGTCCATGTCCATACGTTTGTTCTCTACCTCTGTGTCTCTATTTCTGCCCTGCAAACCAGTTCATCTGTACCATTTTTCTAGGTTCCACATATAGGCATTAATATACAATATTTGTTTTTCTCTTTCTGACTTACTTCACTCTGTATGACAGTCTCTAGATCCATCAACTTCTCTACAAATGACCCAGTTTCATTCCTTTTTTTGGCTGAGTAATATTCCATTTTATATATGTACCACATCTTTATCCATTCGTCTGTCTGTGGGCATTTAGGTTGCTTCCATTGCCTGGCTATTGTGAATAGTGCTGCAATGAACATTGTGGTGAATGTGTCTTTGTGATTTGTGGTTTTCTCTGGGTATATGCCCAGAAGTGGGATTGCTGGATCCTATGGTAATTCTCTTTTTAGTTTTTTAAAGGAACCTCCATACTGTTCTCCATCGTGACTGTATCAATTTACATTCCCACCAATAGCGGAAGAGGTTTCCTTTTGTCCACACCCTCCCCAGAATTTGTTGTTTGTAGATTATCTGATGAGGCCGATTCTCACAGGTGTGAGGTCTTACCTCATTGTAGTTTTGATTTGCATTTCTCTAATAATTAGTGATGTTGAGCAGCTTTTCATGTGCGTCTTGGCCATCTCTGTGTCTTCTTTGAAGAAACGTCTCTTTAGATCTTCTGCCCATTTTTGTATTGGGTTGTTTGTTTTATTAATATTAAGCTGCATGAGCTGTTTATATATATTGGAGATTAAACCTTTGTCCATTGATTCGTTTGTGAACGTTTTCGCCCATTCTGAGGGTTGCCTTTTCCATTCCTGTTTTTTTAACAAAGAAAGCAAGCAAGCAAAAGAAGCAGAACACTAATGTGCGTGAAATATGCCTCTTGAAACTGTCGTTTTGAAATATGGACGTCTTTTGAATTTTTTGGTCGATATATGACCCCAGGATTTGTTTTCAGGGCAGGTGTCATTTACAGGCCTGTAATGATTTGGAATATCCCCTGACCATTAGTGCTGGGATTAAAGCTGCTGTTGTGTGAAACGGCCACAAGGTGGCAGCAGTTCTCCCTTACCAAATCTGGTTACTAGGGCAGCAGAGCCTCAATGGAAGTCGCGTTCTAGATTGGAATGTAGAAAGGAATGTGCCAGGAGAAAGCCCCTCAAGTTTGTCTCACTACTTCTTGTTCGTGTTTTTAATTTAATTTTTTATTTTTTATTACAGCAAGTTTGAGTACAACGTTTAGCTTGTTGTAGGTGTGCAAGAGGTGGTTCTTTTACACATATACATATGTCTGTTCTTCCTGGGATCCTTTTCCCATGTACGTTATGACAGAATGTTGAGTAGTCTTCTCTTGGTACTCCGTAGGTCTTTGGCGATTCTATACGTCTACTGTGTTTGTATATGTCTGTTAACCCCAATATCGTAATGAATTCAATCCTCACACCTTTCCGTTGGTGAACCATAAGTTTGTTTAATGAATCTGTGATTGCCCTTCTCCGTGGAAATATCTGCCCTGGTATCAATTTATAGGTAACACCTATAAGTGATATGATATGATATGTGTCTTTTACTTTCTGACTTACTCCAAGTCACGTGATTACCTCGAGACTCATCGACGGTGCTGCAAATGGCATTGTGTCCTTTTTTTTCCTTGGCGAATATTCTGTCTTAGCGAGGTCCATTTTCTGCAATGTGATTCCCCGAGGGCTGAGGATTAGCTGACCTGGGCAGCCTGACCCTGCCGGCAAGCCCTCCCCAGGTGTGCCTGGGTTGAGGTCAATATAAACAGCACTCCAGGCAGCAATAGCCCCTGCAGCTGTGCCTGACTGCATATTCTCTGCCCCGTCAGCAGTCTCGGGGCTGTGCTGGTGGGAGGGTGTGAGGGTCCACGGCTTTGTGGGGGGCCCGGTGTGAGTGGGGCTCTGCTGGACTTTCGGCAGGAGTTGCCAGGCTGCCACCTGTAAAGAAGAGGATGTGTCACCCATAACTTCCACTGGAATATCTCTCCGGGCTGAGGTGAGGAAGGAAAAAAAGGAGTGGGGGCCGGGACAGGAGGGGTATCTCAGGCAGGGCAATGGAAAGCTTCCAGAAGAGCGCCCGTTGCCAGGACCATCCTGGCTGACCTGCAGGCACCAAGTTGGCCTGCGTGCTGTCGCTGGTGTGGCTCCACGGCCCTTCCTCTAGGCTTTCAAGCCCTTGTACATATTCAGGTGTTTCACCTGGGAAGGTTGGGAAGAGTTCAGCAGCAGCTGGCCTGGGGCTCAGCTCACGTTTCCTCACAGAGGCCTCGGCACGGTCCCCCAGCTTTGCAATAAGGACGCTCCTTGCGTGGGCGGGCGGGGCTGCTGGCTGTATGGGAGATGATTCCCCACCTCTGACCAATTTCAGAATTGTTTACCACTGGAGCAAGTGCCTTGGTAGTGTTTTCCTCTGTATAAATGTTAGGTTCAGTTTTTTTTTTCTTTTTTGGTTCAAGTTAGATTTTATTCCTCTTTTATGTATTTATGGATATAAGCATGGAAATAATTCATTCTTATAAATACATCAGTGTGAATGGAAGAACTTTTTTTCTGTTTTATTTTTACATTTTATTTTTAAAAATTTTGAAATTTAATTTATTTTTTTATACAGTAGGTTATTATTAGTTATCTATTTTATGCATATACATGTATACAGGTCAATCCCAATCTCCCAACTCATCCCACCACCACCACCCCATGGCTTCCCCCACTTTGTGTCCATGTCCATACGTTTGTTCTCTACCTCTGTGTCTCTATTTCTGCCCTGCAAACCAGTTCATCTGTACCATTTTTCTAGGTTCCACATATAGGCATTAATATACAATATTTGTTTTTCTCTTTCTGACTTACTTCACTCTGTATGACAGTCTCTAGATCCATCAACTTCTCTACAAATGACCCAGTTTCATTCCTTTTTTTGGCTGAGTAATATTCCATTTTATATATGTACCACATCTTTATCCATTCGTCTGTCTGTGGGCATTTAGGTTGCTTCCATTGCCTGGCTATTGTAAATAGTGCTGCAATGAACATTGTGGTGAATGTGTCTTTGTGATTTATGGTTTTCTCTGGGTATATGCCCAGAAGTGGGATTGCTGGATCCTATGGTAATTCTCTTTTTAGTTTTTTAAAGGAACCTCCATACTGTTCTCCATCGTGACTGTATCAATTTACATTCCCACCAATAGCGGAAGAGGGTTCCTTTTGTCCACACCCTCCCCAGAATTTGTTGTTTGTAGATTATCTGATGATGCCGATTCTCACAGGTGTGAGGTCTTACCTCATTGTAGTTTTGATTTGCATTTCTCTAATAATTAGTGATGTTGAGCAGCTTTTCATGTGCGTCTTGGCCATCTCTGTGTCTTCTTTGAAGAAACGTCTCTTTAGATCTTCTGCCCATTTTTGTATTGGGTTGTTTGTTTTATTAATATTAAGCTGCATGAGCTGTTTATATATATTGGAGATTAAACCTTTGTCCATTGATTCGTTTGTGAACGTTTTCGCCCATTCTGAGGGTTGCCTTTTTCCATTCCCGTTTTTTTAAGAAAGAAAGAAAGCAAGCAAAAGAAGCAGAACACTAATGTGCGTGAAATATGCCTCTTGAAACTGTCGTTTTGAAATATGGACGTCTTTTGAATTTTTTGGTCGATATATGACCCCAGGATTTGTTTTCAGGGCAGGTGTCATTTACAGGCCTGTAATGATTTGGAATATCCACTGACCATTAGCGCTGGGATTAAAGCTGCTGTTGTGTGAAACGGCCACAAGGTGGCAGCAGTTATCCCTTACCAAATCTGGTTACTAGGGCAGCAGAGCCTCAATGGAAGTCGCGTTCTAGATTGGAATGTAGAACGGAATGTGCCAGGAGAAAGCCCCTCAAGTTTGTCTCACTACTTCTTGTTCGTGTTTTTAATTTAATTTTTTATTTTTTATTACAGCAAGTTTGAGTACAACGTTTAGCTTGTTGTAGGTGTGCAAGAGGTGGTTCTTTTACACATATACATATGTCTGTTCTTCCTGGGATCCTTTTCCCATGTACGTTATGACAGAATGTTGAGTAGTCTTCTCTTGGTACTCCGTAGGTCTTTGGTGAATCTATACGTCTACTGTGTTTGTATATGTCTGTTAACCCCAATATCGTAATGAATTCAATCCTCACACCTTTCCTTTGGTGAACCATAAGTTTGTTTAATGAATCTGTGATTGCCCTTCTCCGTGGAAATATCTGCCCTGGTATCAATTTATAGGTAACACCTATAAGTGATATGATATGATATGTGTCTTTCACTTTCTGACTTACTCCAAGTCACGTGATTACCTCGAGACTCATCTACGGTGCTGCAAATGGCATTGTGTCCTTGTTTTCCTTGGCGAATATTCTGTCTTATCGAGGTCCATTTTCTGCAGTGTGATTCCCCGAGGGCTGAGGATTAGCTGACCTGGGCAGCCTGGCCCTACCGGCAAGCCCTCCCCAGGTGTGCCTGGGTTGAGGTCAATATAAACAGCACTCCAGGCAGCAATAGCCCCTGCAGCTGTGCCTGACTCCATATTCTCTGCCCCGTCAGCAGTCTCGGGGCTGTGCTGGTGGGATGGTGTGAGGGTCCACGGCTTTGTGGGGGGCCCGGTGTGAGTGGGGCTCTGCTGCACTTTCGGCAGGAGTTGCCAGGCTGCCACCTGTAAAGAAGAGGATGTGTCACCCATAACTTCCACTGGAATATCTCTCCGGGCTGAGGTGAGGAAGGAAAAAAAGGAGTGGGGGCCGGGACAGGAGGGGTATCTCAGGCAGGGCAATGGAAAGCTTCCAGAAGAGCGCCCGTGGCCAGGACCATCCTGGCTGACCTGTAGGCACCAAGTTGGCCTGCGTGCTGTCGCTGGTGTGGCTCCACGGCCCTTCCTCTAGGCTTTCAAGCCCTTGTACATATTCAGGTGTTTCACCTGGGAAGGGTGGGAAGAGTTCAGCAGCAGCTGGCCTGGGGCTCAGCTCACGTTTCCTCACAGAGGCCTCGGCACGGTCCCCCAGCTTTGCAATAAGGACGCTCCTTGCGTGGGCGGGCGGGGCTGCTGGCTGTATGGGAGATGATTCCCCACCTCTGACCAATTTCAGAATTGTTTACCACTGGAGCAAGTGCCTTGGTAGTGTTTTCCTCTGTATAAATGTTAGGTTCAGTTTTTTTTTCTTTTTTGGTTCAAGTTAGATTTTATTCCTCTTCTATGTATTTATGGATATAAGCATGGAAATAATTCATTCTTATAAATACATCAGTGTGAATGGAAGAACTTTTTTTCTGTTTTATTTTTACATTTTATTTCTAAAAATTTTGAAATTTAATTTATTTTTTTATACAGTAGGTTATTATTAGTTATCTATTTTATGCATATACCTGTATACAGGTCAATCCCAATCTCCCAACTCATCCCACCACCACCACACCATGGCTTCCCCCACTTTGTGTCCATGTCCATACGTTTGTTCTCTACCTCTGTGTCTCTATTTCTGCCCTGCAAACCAGTTCATCTCTACCATTTTTCTAGGTTCCACATATAGGCATTAATATACAATATTTGTTTTTCTCTTTCTGACTTACTTCACTCTGTATGACAGTCTCTAGATCCATCAACTTCTCTACAAATGACCCAGTTTCATTCCTTTTTTTGGCTGAGTAATATTCCATTTTATATATGTACCACATCTTTATCCATTCGTCTGTCTGTGGGCATTTAGGTTGCTTCCATTACCTGGCTATTGTAAATAGTGCTGCAATGAACATTGTGGTGAATGTGTCTTTGTGATTTATGGTTTTCTCTGGGTATATGCCCAGAAGTGGGATTGCTGGATCCTATGGTAATTCTCTTTTTAGTTTTCTAAAGGAACCTCCATACTGTTCTCCATAGTGACTGTATCAATTTACATTCCCACCAAGAGCGGAAGAGGGTTCCTTTTGTCCACACCCTCCCCAGAATTTGTTGTTTGTAGATTATCTGATGAGGCCGATTCTCACAGGTGTGAGGTCTTACCTCATTGTAGTTTTGATTTGCATTTCTCTAATAATTAGTGATGTAGAGCAGCTTTTCATGTGCGTCTTGGCCATCTCTGTGTCTTCTTTGAAGAAACGTCTCTTTAGATCTTCTGCCCATTTTTATATTGGGTTGTTTGTTTTATTAATATTAAGCTGCATGAGCTGTTTATATATATTGGAGATTAAACCTTTGTCCATTGATTCGTTTGTGAACGTTTTCGCCCATTCTGAGGGTTGCCTTTTTCCATTCCCGTTTTTTTAACAAAGAAAGAAAGCAAGCAAAAGAAGCAGAACACTAATGTGCGTGAAATATGCCTCTTGAAACTGTCGTTTTGAAATATGGACGTCTTTTGAATTTTTTGGTCGATATATGACCCCAGGATTTGTTTTCAGAGCAGGTGTCATTTACAGGCCTGTAATGATTTGGAATATCCCCTGACCATTAGCGCTGGGATTAAAGCTGCTGTTGTGTGAAACGGCCACAAGGTGGCAGCAGTTCTCCCTTACCAAATCTGGTTACTAGGGCAGCAGAGCCTCAATGGAAGTCGCGTTCTAGATTGGAATGTAGAACGGAATGTGCCAGGAGAAAGCCCCTCAAGTTTGTCTCACTACTTCTTGTTCGTGTTTTTAATTTATTTTTTTATTTTTTATTACAGCAAGTTTGAGTACATCGTTTAGCTTGTTGTAGGTGTGCAAGAGGTGGTTCTTTTACACATATACATATGTCTGTTCTTCCTGGGATCCTTTTCCCATGTACGTTATGACAGAATGTTGAGTAGTCTTCTCTTGGTACTCCGTAGGTCTTTGGTGATTCTATACGTCTACTGTGTTTGTATATGTCTGTTAACCCCAATATCGTAATGAATTCAATCCTCACACCTTTCCTTTGGTGAACCATAAGTTTGTTTAATGAATCTGTGATTGCCCTTCTCCGTGGAAATATCTGCCCTGGTATCAATTTATAGGTAACACCTATAAGTGATATGATATGATATGTGTCTTTCACTTTCTGACTTACTCAAAGTCACGTGATTACCTCGAGACTCATCTACGGTGCTGCAAATGGCATTGTGTCCTTTTTTTCCTTGGCGAATATTCTGTCTTAGCGAGGTCCATTTTCTGCAATGTGATTCCCCGAGGGCTGAGGATTAGCTGACCTGGGCAGCCTGACCCTGCCGGCAAGCCCTCCCCAGGTGTGCCTGGGTTGAGGTCAATATAAACAGCACTCCAGGCAGCTATAGCCCCTGCAGCTGTGCCTGACTGCATATTCTCTGCCCCGTCAGCAGTCTTGGGGCTGTGCTGGTGGGTGGGTGTGAGGGTCCACGGCTTTGTGGGGGGCCCGGTGTGAGTGGGGCTCTGCTGGACTTTCGGCAGGAGTTGCCAGGCTGCCACCTGTAAAGAAGAGGATGTGTCACCCATAACTTCCACTGGAATATCTCTCCGGGCTGAGGTGAGGAAGGAAGAAAAGGAGTCGGGGCCGGGACAGGAGGGGTATCTCAGGCAGGGCAATGGAAAGCTTCCAGAAGAGCGCCCGTGGCCAGGACCATCCTGGCTGACCTGCAGGCACCAAGTTGGCCTGCGTGCTGTCGCTGGTGTGGCTCCACGGCCCTTCCTCTAGGCTTTCAAGCCCTTGTACATATTCAGGTGTTTCACCTGGGAAGGGTGGGAAGAGTTCAGCAGCAGCTGGCCTGGGGCTCAGCTCACGTTTCCTCACAGAGGCCTCGGCACGGTCCCCCAGCTTTGCAATAAGGAAGATCCTTGCGTGGGCGGGCGGGGCTCCTGGCTTTATGGGAGATGATTCCCCACCTCTGACCAATTTCAGAATTGTTTACCACTGGAGCAAGTGCCTTGGTAGTGTTTTCCTCTGTATAAATGTTAGGTTCAGTTTTTTTTTCTTTTTTGGTTCAAGTTAGATTTTATTCCTCTTTTATGTATTTATGGATATAAGCATGGAAATAATTCATTCTTATAAATACATCAGTGTGAATGGAAGAACTTTTTTTCTGTTTTATTTTTACATTTTATTTTTAAAAATTTTGAAATTTAATTTAATTTATTTTTTTATACAGTAGGTTATTATTAGTTATCTATTTTATGCATATACATGTATACAGGTCAATCCCAATCTCCCAACTCATCCCACCACCACCACCCCATGGCTTCCCCCACTTTGTGTCCATGTCCATACGTTTGTTCTCTACCTCTGTGTCTCTATTTCTGCCCTGCAAACCAGTTCATCTGTACCATTTTTCTAGGTTCCACATATAGGCATTAATATACAATATTTGTTTTTCTCTTTCTGACTTACTTCACTCTGTATGACAGTCTCTAGATCCATCAACTTCTCTACAAATGACCCAGTTTCATTCCTTTTTTTGGCTGAGTAATATTCCATTTTATATATGTACCAAATCTTTATCCATTCGTCTGTCTGTGGGCATTTAGGTTGCTTCCATTGCCTGGCTATTGTAAATAGTGCTGCAATGAACATTGTGGTGAATGTGTCTTTGTGATTTATGGTTTTCTCTGGGTATATGCCCAGAAGTGGGATTGCTGGATCCTATGGTAATTCTCTTTTTAGTTTTTTAAAGGAACCTCCATACTGTTCTCCATCGTGACTGTATCAATTTACATTCCCACCAATAGCGGAAGAGGGTTCCTTTTGTCCACACCCTCCCCAGAATTTGTTGTTTGTAGATTATCTGATGAGGCCGATTCTCACAGGTGTGAGGTCTTACCTCATTGTAGTTTTGATTTGCATTTCTCTAATAATTAGTGATGTTGAGCAGCTTTTCATGTGCGTCTTGGCCATCTCTGTGTCTTCTTTGAAGAAACGTCTCTTTAGATCTTCTGCCGATTTTTGTATTGGGTTGTTTGTTTTATTAATATTAAGCTGCATGAGCTGTTTATATATATTGGAGATTAAACCTTTGTCCATTGATTCGTTTGTGAACGTTTTCGCCCATTCTGAGGGTTGCCTTTTTCCATTCCCGTTTTTTTAACAAAGAAAGAAAGCAAGCAAAAGAAGCAGAACACTAATGTGCGTGAAATATGCCTCTTGAAAATGTCGTTTTGAAATATGGACGTCTTTGGAATTTTTTGGTCGATATATGACCCCAGGATATGTTTTCAGGGCAGGTGTCATTTACAGGCCTGTAATGATTTGGAATATCCACTGACCATTAGCGCTGGGATTAAAGCTGCTGTTGTGTGAAACGGCCACAAGGTGGCAGCAGTTCTCCCTTACCAAATCTGGTTACTAGGGCAGCAGAGCCTCAATGGAAGTCGCGTTCTAGATTGGAATGTAGAACGGAATGTGCCAGGAGAAAGCCCCTCAAGTTTGTCTCACTACTTCTTGTTCGTGTTTTTTATTTAATTTTTTATTTTTTATTACAGCAAGTTTGAGTACAACGTTTAGCTTGTTGTAGGTGTGCAAGAGGTGGTTCTTTTACACATATACATATGTCTGTTCTTCCTGGGATCCTTTTCCCATGTACGTTATGACAGAATGTTGAGTAGTCTTCTCTTGGTACTCCGTAGGTCTTTGGCGATTCTATACGTCTACTGTGTTTGTATATGTCTGTTAACCCCAATATCGTAATGAATTCAATCCTCACACCTTTCCTTTGGTGAACCATAAGTTTGTTTAATGAATCTGTGATTGCCCTTCTCCGTGGAAATATCTGCCCTGGTATCAATTTATAGGTAACACCTATAAGTGATATGATATGATATGTGTCTTTCACTTTCTGACTTACTCCAAGTCACGTGATTACCTCGAGACGCATCTACGGTGCTGCAAATGGCATTGTGTCCTTTTTTTTCCTTGGCGAATATTCTGTCTTAGCGAGGTCCATTTTCTGCAATGTGATTCCCCGAGGGCTGAGGATTAGCTGACCTGGGCAGCCTGACCCTGCCGGCAAGCCCTCCCCAGGTGTGCCTGGGTTGAGGTCAATATAAACAGCACTCCAGGCAGCAATAGCCCCTGCAGCTGTGCCTGACTGCATATTCTCTGCCCCGTCAGCAGTCTTGGGGCTGTGCTGGTGGGAGGGTGTGAGGGTCCACGGCTTTGTGGGGGGCCCGGTGTGAGTGGGGCTCTGCTGGACTTTTGGCAGGAGTTGCCAGGCTGCCACCTGTAAAGAAGAGGATGTGTCACCCATAACTTCCACTGGAATATCTCTCCGGGCTGAGGTGAGGAAGGAAAAAAATGAGTGGGGGCCGGGACAGGAGGGGTATCTCAGGCAGGGCAATGGAAAGCTTCCAGAAGAGCGCCCGTGGCCAGGACCATCCTGGCTGACCTGCAGGCACCAAATTGGCCTGCGTGCTGTCGCTGGTGTGGCTCCACGGCACTTCCTCTAGGCTTTCAAGCCCTTGTACATATTCAGGTGTTTCACCTGGGAAGGGTGGGAAGAGTTCAGCAGCAGCTGGCCTGGGGCTCAGCTCACGTTTCCTCACAGAGGCCTCGGCACGGTCCCCCAGCTTTGCAATAAGGACGCTCCTTGCGTGGGCGGGCGGGGCTGCTGGCTGTATGGGAGATGATTCCCCACCTCTGACCAATTTCAGAATTGTTTACCACTGGAGCAAGTGCCTTGGTAGTGTTTTCCTCTGTATAAATGTTAGGTTCAGTTTTTTTTTTCTTTTTTGGTTCAAGTTAGATTTTATTCCTCTTTTATGTATTTATGGATATAAGCATGGAAATAATTCATTCTTATAAATACATCAGTGTGAATGGAAGAACTTTTTTTCTGTTTTATTTTTACATTTTATTTTTAAAAATTTTGAAATTTAATTTATTTTTTTATACAGTAGGTTATTATTAGTTATCTATTTTATGCATATACATGTATACAGGTCAATCCCAATCTCCCAACTCATCCCACCACCACCACCCCATGGCTTCCCCCACTTTGTGTCCATGTCCATACGTTTGTTCTCTACCTCTGTGTCTCTATTTCTGCCCTGCAAACCAGTTCATCTGTACCATTTTTCTAGGTTCCACATATAGGCATTAATATACAATATTTGTTTTTCTCTTTCTGACTTACTTCACTCTGTATGACAGTCTCTAGATCCATCAACTTCTCTACAAATGACCCAGTTTCATTCCTTTTTTTGGCTGAGTAATATTCCATTTTATATATGTACCACATCTTTATCCATTCGTCTGTCTGTGGGCATTTAGGTTGCTTCCATTGCCTGGCTATTGTAAATAGTGCTGCAATGAACATTGTGGTGAATGTGTCTTTGTGATTTATGGTTTTCTCTGGGTATATGCCCAGAAGTGGGATTGCTGGATACTATGGTAATTCTCTTTTTAGTTTTTTAAAGGAACCTCCATACTGTTCTCCATCGTGACTGTATCAATTTACATTCCCACCAATAGCGGAAGAGGGTTCCTTTTGTCCACACCCTCCCCAGAATTTGTTGTTTGTAGATTATCTGATGATGCCGATTCTCACAGGTGTGAGGTCTTACCTCATTGTAGTTTAGATTTGCATTTCTCTAATAATTAGTGATGTTGAGCAGCTTTTCATGTGCGTCTTGGCCATCTCTGTGTCTTCTTTGAAGAAACGTCTCTTTAGATCTTCTGCCCATTTTTGTATTGGGTTGTTTGTTTTATTAATATTAAGCTGCATGAGCTGTTTATATATATTGGAAATTAAACCTTTGTCCATTGATTCGTTTGTGAACGTTTTCGCCCATTCTGAGGGTTGCCTTTTTCCATTCCCGTTTTTTTAACAAAGAAAGAAAGCAAGCAAAAGAAGCAGAACACTAATGTGCGTGAAATATGCCTCTTGAAACTGTCGTTTTGAAATATGGACGTCTTTTGAATTTTTTGGTCGATATATGACCCCAGGATTTGTTTTCAGAGCAGGTGTCATTTACAGGCCTGTAATGATTTGGAATATCCACTGACCATTAGCGCTGGGATTAAAGCTGCTGTTGTGTGAAACGGCCACAAGGTGGCAGCAGTTATCCCTTACCAAATCTGGTTACTAGGGCAGCAGAGCCTCAATGGAAGTCGCGTTCTAGATTGGAATGTAGAACGGAATGTGCCAGGAGAAAGCCCCTCAAGTTTCTCTCACTACTTCTTGTTCGTGTTTTTAATTTAATTTTTTATTTTTTATTACAGCAAGTTTGAGTACAACGTTTAGCTTGTTGTAGGTGTGCAAGAGGTGGTTCTTTTACACATATACATATGTCTGTTCTTCCTGGGATCCTTTTCCCATGTACGTTATGACAGAATGTTGAGTAGTCTTCTCTTGGTACTCCGTAGGTCTTTGGTGAATCTATACGTCTACTGTGTTTGTATATGTCTGTTAACCCCAATATCGTAATGAATTCAATCCTCACACCTTTCCTTTGGTGAACCATAAGTTTGTTTAATGAATCTGTGATTGCCCTTCTCCGTGGAAATATCTGCCCTGGTATCAATTTATAGGTAACACCTATAAGTGATATGATATGATATGTGTCTTTCACTTTCTGACTTACTCCAAGTCACGTGATTACCTCGAGACTCATCTACGGTGCTGCAAATGGCATTGTGTCCTTGTTTTCCTTGGCGAATATTCTGTCCTATCGAGGTCCATTTTCTGCAGTGTGATTCCCCGAGGGCTGAGGATTAGCTGACCTGGGCAGCCTGGCCCTACCGGCAAGCCCTCCCCAGGTGTGCCTGGGTTGAGGTCAATATAAACAGCACTCCAGGCAGCAATAGCCCCTGCAGCTGTGCCTGACTCCATATTCTCTGCCCCGTCAGCAGTCTCGGGGCTGTGCTGGTGGGAGGGTGTGAGGGTCCACGGCTTTGTGGGGGGCCCGGTGTGAGTGGGGCTCTGCTGGACTTTCGGCAGGAGTTGCCAGGCTGCCACCTGTAAAGAAGAGGATGTGTCACCCATAACTTCCACTGGAATATCTCTCCGGGCTGAGGTGAGGAAGGAAGAAAAGGAGTGGGGGCCGGGACAGGAGGGGTATCTCAGGCAGGGCAATGGAAAGCTTCCAGAAGAGCGCCCGTGGCCAGGACCATCCTGGCTGACCTACAGGCACCAAGTTGGCCTGCGTGCTGTCGCTGGTGTGGCTCCACGGCCCTTCCTCTAGGCTTTCAAGCCCTTGTACATATTCAGGTGTTTCACCTGGGAAGGGTGGGAAGAGTTCAGCAGCAGCTGGCCTGGGGCTCAGCTCACGTTTCCTCACAGAGGCCTCGGCACGGTCCCCCAGCTTTGCAATAAGGACGCTCCTTGCGTGGGCGGGCGGGGCTGCTGGCTGTATGGGAGATGATTCCCCACCTCTGACCAATTTCAGAATTGTTTACCACTGGAGCAAGTGCCTTGGTAGTGTTTTCCTCTGTATAAATGTTAGGTTCAGTTTTTTTTTTCTTTTTTGGTTCAAGTTAGATTTTATTCCTCTTTTATGTATTTATGGATATAAGCATGGAAATAATTCATTCTTATAAATACATCAGTGTGAATGGAAGAACTTTTTTTCTGTTTTATTTTTACATTTTATTTTTAAAAATTTTGAAATTTAATTTATTTTTTAATACAGTAGGTTATTATTAGTTATCTATTTTATGCATATACATGTATACAGGTCAATCCCAATCTCCCAACTCATCCCACCACCACCACCCCATGGCTTCCCCCACTTTGTGTCCATGTCCATACGTTTGTTCTCTACCTCTGTGTCTCTATTTCTGCCCTGCAAACCAGTTCATCTGTACCATTTTTCTAGGTTCCACATATAGGCATTAATATACAATATTTGTTTTTCTCTTTCTGACTTACTTCACTCTGTATGACAGTCTCTAGATCCATCAACTTCTCTACAAATGACCCAGTTTCATTCCTTTTTTTGGCTGAGTAATATTCCATTTTATATATGTACCACATCTTTATCCATTCGTCTGTCTGTGGGCATTTAGGTTGCTTCCATTGCCTGGCTATTGTGAATAGTGCTGCAATGAACATTGTGGTGAATGTGTCTTTGTGATTTGTGGTTTTCTCTGGGTATATGCCCAGAAGTGGGATTGCTGGATCCTATGGTAATTCTCTTTTTAGTTTTTTAAAGGAACCTCCATACTGTTCTCCATCGTGACTGTATCAATTTACATTCCCACCAATAGCGGAAGAGGGTTCCTTTTGTCCACACCCTCCCCAGAATTTGTTGTTTGTAGATTATCTGATGAGGCCGATTCTCACAGGTGTGAGGTCTTACCTCATTGTAGTTTTGATTTGCATTTCTCTAATAGTGATGTTGAGCAGCTTTTCATGTGCGTCTTGGCCATCTCTGTGTCTTCTTTGAAGAAACGTCTCTTTAGATCTTCTGCCCATTTTTGTATTGGGTTGTTTGTTTTATTAATATTAAGCTGCATGAGCTGTTTATATATATTGGAGATTAAACCTTTGTCCATTGATTCGTTTGTGAACGTTTTCGCCCATTCTGAGGGTTGCCTTTTTCCATTCCCGTTTTTTTAACAAAGAAAGCAAGCAAGCAAAAGAAGCAGAACACTAATGTGCGTGAAATATGCCTCTTGAAACTGTCGTTTTGAAATATGGACGTCTTTTGAATTTTTTGGTCGATATATGACCCCAGGATATGTTTTCAGGGCAGGTGTCATTTACAGGCCTGTAATGATTTGGAATATCCACTGACCATTAGCGCTGGGATTAAAGCTGCTGTTGTGTGAAACGGCCACAAGGTGGCAGCAGTTCTCCCTTACCAAATCTGGTTACTAGGGCAGCAGAGCCTCAATGGAAGTCGCGTTCTAGATTGGAATGTAGAACGGAATGTGCCAGGAGAAAGCCCCTCAAGTTTGTCTCACTACTTCTTGTTCGTGTTTTTAATTTAATTTTTTATTTTTTATTACAGCAAGTTTGAGTACAACGTTTAGCTTGTTGTAGGTGTGCAAGAGGTGGTTCTTTTACACATATACATATGTCTGTTCTTCCTGGGATCCTTTTCCCATGTACGTTATGACAGAATGTTGAGTAGTCTTCTCTTGGTACTCCGTAGGTCTTTGGCGATTCTATACGTCTACTGTGTTTGTATATGTCAACCCCAATATCGTAATGAATTCAATCCTCACACCTTTCCTTTGGTGAACCATAAGTTTGTTTAATGAATCTGTGATTGCCCTTCTCCGTGGAAATATCTGCCCTGGTATCAATTTATAGGTAACACCTATAAGTGATATGATATGATATGTGTCTTTCACTTTCTGACTTACTCCAAGTCACGTGATTACCTCGAGACTCATCTACGGTGCTGCAAATGGCATTGTGTCCTTTTTTTTCCTTGGCGAATATTCTGTCTTAGCGAGGTCCATTTTCTGCAATGTGATTCCCCGAGGGCTGAGGATTAGCTGACCTGGGCAGCCTGACCCTGCCGGCAAACCCTCCCCAGGTGTGCCTGGGTTGAGGTCAATATAAACAGCACTCCAGGCAGCAATAGCCCCTGCAGCTGTGCCTGACTGCATATTCTCTGCCCCGTCAGCAGTCTCGGGGCTGTGCTGGTGGGAGGGTGTGAGGGTCCACGGCTTTGTGGGGGGCCCGGTGTGAGTGGGGCTCTGCTGGACTTTCGGCAGGAGTTGCCAGGCTGCCACCTGTAAAGAAGAGGATGTGTCACCCATAACTTCCACTGGAATATCTCTCCGGGCTGAGGTGAGGAAGGAAAAAAAGGAGTGGGGGCCGGGACAGGAGGGGTATCTCAGGCAGGGCAATGGAAAGCTTCCAGAAGAGCGCCCGTGGCCAGGACCATCCTGGCTGACCTGCAGGCACCAAGTTGGCCTGCGTGCTGTCGCTGGTGTGGCTCCACGGCCCTTCCTCTAGGCTTTCAAGCCCTTGTACATATTCAGGTGTTTCACCTGGGAAGGGTGGGAAGAGTTCAGCAGCAGCTGGCCTGGGGCTCAGCTCACGTTTCCTCACAGAGGCCTCGGCACGGTCCCCCAGCTTTGCAATAAGGACGCTCCTTGCGTGGGCGGGCGGGGCTGCTGGCTGTATGGGAGATGATTCCCCACCTCTGACCAATTTCAGAATTGTTTACCACTGGAGCAAGTGCCTTGGTAGTGTTTTCCTCTGTATAAATGTTAGGTTCAGTTTTTTTTTTCTTTTTTGGTTCAAGTTAGATTTTATTCCTCTTTTATGAATTTATGGATATAAGCATGGAAATAATTCATTCTTATAAATACATCAGTGTGAATGGAAGAACTTTTTTTCTGTTTTATTTTTACATTTTATTTTTAAAAATTTTGAAATTTAATTTAATTTATTTTTCTATACAGTAGGTTATTATTAGTTATCTATTTTATGCATATACATGTATACAGGTCAATCCCAATCTCCCAACTCATCCCACCACCACCACCCCATGGCTTCCCCCACTTTGTGTCCATGTCCATACGTTTGTTCTCTACCTCTGTGTCTCTATTTCTGCCCTGCAAACCAGTTCATCTGTACCATTTTTCTAGGTTCCACATATAGGCATTAATATACAATATTTGTTTTTCTCTTTCTGACTTACTTCACTCTGTATGACAGTCTCTAGATCCATCAACTTCTCTACAAATGACCCAGTTTCATTCCTTTTTTTGGCTGAGTAATATTCCATTTTATATATGTACCACATCTTTATCCATTCGTCTGTCTGTGGGCATTTAGGTTGCTTCCATTGCCTGGCTATTGTAAATAGTGCTGCAATGAACATTGTGGTGAATGTGTCTTTGTGATTTATGGTTTTCTCTGGGTATATGCCCAGAAGTGGAATTGCTGGATCCTATGGTAATTCTCTTTTTAGTTTTTTAAAGGAACCTCCATACTGTTCTCCATCGTGACTGTATCAATTTACATTCCCACCAGTAGCGGAAGAGGGTTCCTTTTGTCCACACCCTCCCCAGAATTTGTTGTTTGTAGATTATCTGATGAGGCCGATTCTCACAGGTGTGAGGTCTTACCTCATTGTAGTTTTGATTTGCATTTCTCTAATAATTAGTGATGTTGAGCAGCTTTTCATGTGCGTCTTGGCCATATCTGTGTCTTCTTTGAAGAAACGTCTCTTTAGATCTTCTGCCCATTTTTGTATTGGGTTGTTTGTTTTATTAATATTAAGCTGCATGAGCTGTTTATATATATTGGAGATTAAACCTTTGTCCATTGATTCGTTTGTGAACGTTTTCGCCCATTCTGAGGGTTGCCTTTTTCCATTCCCGTTTTTTTAACAAAGAAAGAAAGCAAGCAAAAGAAGCAGAACACTAATGTGCGTGAAATATGCCTCTTGAAAATGTCGTTTTGAAATATGGACGTCTTTGGAATTTTTTGGTCGATATATGACCCCAGGATATGTTTTCAGGGCAGGTGTCATTTACAGGCCTGTAATGATTTGGAATATCCACTGACCATTAGCGCTGGGATTAAAGCTGCTGTTGTGTGAAACGGCCACAAGGTGGCAGCAATTCTCCCTTACCAAATCTGGTTACTAGGGCAGCAGAGCCTCAATGGAAGTCGCGTTCTAGATTGGAATGTAGAACGGAATGTGCCAGGAGAAAGCCCCTCAAGTTTGTCTCACTACTTCTTGTTCGTGTTTTTAATTTAATTTTTTATTTTTTATTACAGCAAGTTTGAGTACAACGTTTAGCTTGTTGTAGGTGTGCAAGAGGTGGTTCTTTTACACATATACATATGTCTGTTCTTCCTGGGATCCTTTTCCCATGTACGTTATGACAGAATGTTGAGTAGTCTTCTCTTGGTACTCCGTAGGTCTTTGGCGATTCTATACGTCTACTGTGTTTGTATATGTCTGTTAACCCCAATATCGTAATGAATTCAATCCTCACACCTTTCCTTTGGTGAACCATAAGTTTGTTTAATGAATCTGTGATTGCCCTTCTCCGTGGAAATATCTGCCCTGGTATCAATTTATAGGTAACACCTATAAGTGATATGATATGATATGTGTCTTTCACTTTCTGACTTACTCCAAGTCACGTGATTACCTCGAGACTCATCTACGGTGCTGCAAATGGCATTGTGTCCTTTTTTTTCCTTGGCGAATATTCTGTCTTAGCGAGGTCCATTTTCTGCAATGTGATTCCCCGAGGGCTGAGGATTAGCTGACCTGGGCAGCCTGACCCTGCCGGCAAGCCCTCCCCAGGTGTGCCTGGGTTGAGGTCAATATAAACAGCACTCCAGGCAGCAATAGCCCCTGCAGCTGTGCCTGACTGCATATTCTCTGCCCCGTCAGCAGTCTCGGGGCTGTGCTGGTGGGAGGGTGTGAGGGTCCACGGCTTTGTGGGGGGCCCGGTGTGAGTGGGGCTCTGCTGGACTTTCGGCAGGAGTTGCCAGGCTGCCACCTGTAAAGAAGAGGATGTGTCACCCATAACTTCCACTGGAATATCTCTCCGGGCTGAGGTGAGGAAGGAAAAAAAGGAGTGGGGGCCGGGACAGGAGGGGTATCTCAGGCAGGGCAATGGAAAGCTTCCAGAAGAGCGCCCGTGGCCAGGACCATCCTGGCTGACCTGCAGGCACCAAGTTGGCCTGCGTGCTGTCGCTGGTGTGGCTCCACGGCCCTTCCTCTAGGCTTTCAAGCCCTTGTACATATTCAGGTGTTTCACCTGGGAAGGGTGGGAAGAGTTCAGCAGCAGCTGGCCTGGGGCTCAGCTCACGTTTCCTCACAGAGGCCTCGGCACGGTCCCCCAGCTTTGCAATAAGGACGCTCCTTGCGTGGGCGGGCGGGGCTGCTGGCTCTATGGGAGATGATTCCCCACTTCTGACCAATTTCAGAATTGTTTACCACTGGAGCAAGTGCCTTGGTAGTGTTTTCCTCTGTATAAATGTTAGGTTCAGTTTTTTTTTTCTTTTTTGGTTCAAGTTAGATTTTATTCCTCTTTTATGTATTTATGGATATAAGCATGGAAATAATTCATTCTTATAAATACATCAGTGTGAATGGAAGAACTTTTTTTCTGTTTTATTTTTACATTTTATTTTTTAAAATTTTGAAATTTAATTTAATCTATTTTTCTATACAGTAGGTTATTATTAGTTATCTATTTTATGCATATACATGTATACAGGTCAATCCCAATCTCCCAACTCATCCCACCACCACCACCCCATGGCTTCCCCCACTTTGTGTCCATGTCCATACGTTTGTTCTCTACCTCTGTGTCTCTATTTCTGCCCTGCAAACCAGTTCATCTGTACCATTTTTCTAGGTTCCACATATAGGCATTAATATACAATATTTGTTTTTCTCTTTCTGACTTACTTCACTCTGTATGACAGTCTCTAGATCCATCAACTTCTCTACAAATGACCCAGTTTCATTCCTTTTTTTGGCTGAGTAATATTCCATTTTATATATGTACCACATCTTTATCCATTCGTCTGTCTGTGGGCATTTAGGTTGCTTCCATTGCCTGGCTATTGTAAATAGTGCTGCAATGAACATTGTGGTGAATGTGTCTTTGTGATTTATGGTTTTCTCTGGGTATATGCCCAGAAGTGGGATTGCTGGATCCTATGGTAATTCTCTTTTTAGTTTTTTAAAGGAACCTCCATACTGTTCTCCATCGTGACTGTATCAATTTACATTCCCACCAATAGCGGAAGAGGGTTCCTTTTGTCCACACCCTCCCCAGAATTTGTTGTTTGTAGATTATCTGATGAGGCCGATTCTCACAGGTGTGAGGTCTTACCTCATTGTAGTTTTGATTTGCATTTCTCTAATAATTAGTGATGTTGAGCAGCTTTTCATGTGCGTCTTGGCCATCTCTGTGTCTTCTTTGAAGAAACGTCTCTTTAGATCTTCTGCCCATTTTTGTATTGGGTTGTTTGTTTTATTAATATTAAGCTGCATGAGCTGTTTATATATATTGGAGATTAAACCTTTGTCCATTGATTCGTTTGTGAACGTTTTCGCCCATTCTGAGGGTTGCCTTTTTCCATTCCCGTTTTTTTAACAAAGAAAGAAAGCAAGCAAAAGAAGCAGAACACTAATGTGCGTGAAATATGCCTCTTGAAACTGTCGTTTTGAAATATGGACGTCTTTTGAATTTTTTGGTCGATATATGACCCCAGGATATGTTTTCAGGGCAGGTGTCATTTACAGGCCTGTAATGATTTGGAATATCCACTGACCATTAGCGCTGGGATTAAAGCTGCTGTTGTGTGAAACGGCCACAAGGTGGCAGCAGTTCTCCCTTACCAAATCTGGTTACTAGGGCAGCAGAGCCTCAATGGAAGTCGCGTTCTAGATTGGAATGTAGAACGGAATGTGCCAGGAGAAAGCCCCTCAAGTTTGTCTCACTACTTCTTGTTCGTGTTTTTAATTTAATTTTTTATTTTTTATTACAGCACGTTTGAGTACAACGTTTAGCTTGTTGTAGGTGTGCAAGAGGTGGTTCTTTTACACATATACATATATCTGTTCTTCCTGGGATCCTTTTCCCATGTACGTTATGACAGAATGTTGAGTAGTCTTCTCTTGGTACTCCATAGGTCTTTGGCGATTCTATACGTCTACTGTGTTTGTATATGTCTGTTAACCCCAATATCGTAATGAATTCAATCCTCACACCTTTCCTTTGGTGAACCATAAGTTTGTTTAATGAATCTGTGATTGCCCTTCTCCGTGGAAATATCTGCCCTGGTATCAATTTATAGGTAACACCTATAAGTGATATGATATGATATGTGTCTTTTACTTTCTGACTTACTCCAAGTCACGTGATTACCTCGAGACTCATCTACGGTGCTGCAAATGGCATTGTGTCCTTTTTTTTCCTTGGCGAATATTCTGTCTTAGCGAGGTCCATTTTCTGCAATGTGATTCCCCGAGGGCTGAGGATTAGCTGACCTGGGCAGCCTGACCCTGCCGGCAAGCCCTCCCCAGGTGTGCCTGGGTTGAGGTCAATATAAACAGCACTCCAGGCAGCAATAGCCCCTGCAGCTGTGCCTGACTGCATATTCTCTGCCCTGTCAGCAGTCTCGGGGCTGTGCTGGTGGGAGGGTGTGAGGGTCCACGGCTCTGTGGGGGGCCCGGTGTGAGTGGGGCTCTGCTGGACTTTCGGCAGGAGTTGCCAGGCTGCCACCTGTAAAGAAGAGGATGTGTCACCCATAACTTCCACTGGAATATCTCTCCGGGCTGAGGTGAGGAAGGAAAAAAAGGAGTGGGGGCCGGGACAGGAAGGGTATCTCAGGCAGGGCAATGGAAAGCTTCCAGAAGAGCGCCCGTGGCCAGGACCATCCTGGCTGACCTGCAGGCACCAAGTTGGCCTGCGTGCTGTCGCTGGTGTGATTCCACGGCCCTTCCTCTAGGCTTTCAAGCCCTTGTACATATTCAGGTGTTTCACCTGGGAAGGGTGGGAAGAGTTCAGCAGCAGCTGGCCTGGGGCTCAGCTCACGTTTCCTCACAGAGGCCTCGGCACGGTCCCCCAGCTTTGCAATAAGGACACTCCTTGCGTGGGCGGGCGGGGCTGCTGGCTGTATGGGAGATGATTCCCCACCTCTGACCAATTTCAGAATTGTTTACCACTGGAGCAAGTGCCTTGGTAGTGTTTTCCTCTGTATAAATGTTAGGTTCAGTTTTTTTTTTCTTTTTTGGTTCAAGTTAGATTTTATTCCTCTTTTATGTATTTATGGATATAAGCATGGAAATAATTCATTCTTATAAATACATCAGTGTGAATGGAAGAACTTTTTTTCTGTTTTATTTTTACATTTTATTTTTAAAAATTTTGAAATTTAATTTAATTTATTTTTCTATACAGTAGGTTATTATTAGTTATCTATTTTATGCATATACATGTATACAGGTCAATCCCAATCTCCCAACTCATCCCACCACCACCACCCCATGGCTTCCCCCACTTTGTGTCCATGTCCATACGTTTGTTCTCTACCTCTGTGTCTCTATTTCTGCCCTGCAAACCAGTTCATCTGTACCATTTTTCTAGGTTCCACATATAGGCATTAATATACAATATTTGTTTTTCTCTTTCTGACTTACTTCACTCTGTATGACAGTCTCTAGATCCATCAACTTCTCTACAAATGACTCAGTTTCATTCCTTTTTTTGGCTGAGTAATATTCCATTTTATATATGTACCACATCTTTATCCATTCGTCTGTCTGTGGGCATTTAGGTTGCTTCCATTACCTGGCTATTGTAAATTGTGCTGCAATGAACATTGTGGTGAATGTGTCTTTGTGATTTATGGTTTTCTCTGGGTATATGCCCAGAAGTGGGATTGCTGGATCCTATGGTAATTCTCTTTTTAGTTTTTTAAAGGAACCTCCATACTGTTCTCCATCGTGACTGTATCAATTTACATTCCCACCAATAGCGGAAGAGGGTTCCTTTTGTCCACACCCTCCCCAGAATTTGTTGTTTGTAGATTATCTGATGAGGCCGATTCTCACAGGTGTGAGGTCTTACCTCATTGTAGTTTTGATTTGCATTTCTCTAATAATTAGTGATGTTGAGCAGCTTTTCATGTGCGTCTTGGCCATCTCTGTGTCTTCTTTGAAGAAACGTCTCTTTAGATCTTCTGCCCATTTTTGTATTGGGTTGTTTGTTTTATTAATATTAAGCTGCATGAGCTGTTTATATATATTGGAGATTAAACCTTTGTCCATTGATTCGTTTGTGAACGTTTTCGCCCATTCTGAGGGTTGCCTTTTTCCATTCCCGTTTTTTTAACAAAGAAAGAAAGCAAGCAAAAGAAGCAGAACACTAATGTGCGTGAAATATGCCTCTTGAAACTGTCGTTTTGAAATATGGACGTCTTTTGAATTTTTTGGTCGATATATGACCCCAGGATATGTTTTCAGGGCAGGTGTCATTTACAGGCCTGTAATGATTTGGAATATCCACTGACCATTAGCGCTGGGATTAAAGCTGCTGTTGTGTGAAACGGCCACAAGGTGGCAGCAGTTCTCCCTTACCAAATCTGGTTACTAGGGCAGCAGAGCCTCAATGGAAGTCGCGTTCTAGATTGGAATGTAGAACGGAATGTGCCAGGAGAAAGCCCCTCAAGTTTGTCTCACTACTTCTTGTTCGTGTTTTTAATTTAATTTTTTATTTTTTATTACAGCAAGTTTGAGTACAACGTTTAGCTTGTTGTAGGTGTGCAAGAGGTGGTTCTTTTACACATATACATATGTCTGTTCTTCCTGGGATCCTTTTCCCATGTACGTTATGACAGAATGTTGAGTAGTCTTCTCTTGGTACTCCGTAGGTCTTTGGCGATTCTATACGTCTACTGTGTTTGTATATGTCTGTTAACCCCAATATCGTAATGAATTCAATCCTCACACCTTTCCTTTGGTGAACCATAAGTTTGTTTAATGAATCTGTGATTGCCCTTCTCCGTGGAAATATCTGCCCTGGTATCAATTTATAGGTAACACCTATAAGTGATATGATATGATATGTGTCTTTCACTTTCTGACTTACTCCAAGTCACGTGATTACCTCGAGACTCATCTACGGTGCTGCAAATGGCATTGTGTCCTTTTTTTTCCTTGGCGAATATTCTGTCTTAGCGAGGTCCATTTTCTGCAATGTGATTCCCCGAGGGCTGAGGATTAGCTGACCTGGGCAGCCTGACCCTGCCGGCAAGCCCTCCCCAGGTGTGCCTGGGTTGAGGTCAATATAAACAGCACTCCAGGCAGCAATAGCCCCTGCAGCTATGCCTGACTGCATATTCTCTGCCCTGTCAGCAGTCTCGGGGCTGTGCTGGTGGGAGGGTGTGAGGGTCCACGGCTTTGTGGGGGGCCCGGTGTGAGTGGGGCTCTGCTGGACTTTCGGCAGGAGTTGCCAGGCTGCCACCTGTAAAGAAGAGGATGTGTCACCCATAACTTCCACTGGAATATCTCTCCGGGCTGAGGTGAGGAAGGAAAAAAAGGAGTGGGGGCCGGGACAGGAGGGGTATCTCAGGCAGGGCAATGGAAAGCTTCCAGAAGAGCGCCCGTGGCCAGGACCATCCTGGCTGACCTGCAGGCACCAAGTTGGCCTGCGTGCTGTCGCTGGTGTGGCTCCACGGCCCTTCCTCTAGGCTTTCAAGCCCTTGTACATATTCAGGTGTTTCACCTGGGAAGGGTGGGAAGAGTTCAGCAGCAGCTGGCCTGGGGCTCAGCTCACGTTTCCTCACAGAGGCCTCGGCACGGTCCCCCAGCTTTGCAATAAGGACGCTCCTTGCGTGGGCGGGCGGGGCTGCTGGCTGTATGGGAGATGATTCCCCACCTCTGACCAATTTCAGAATTGTTTACCACTGGTGCAAGTGCCTTGGTAGTGTTTTCCTCTGTATAAATGTTAGGTTCAGTTTTTTTTTTTCTTTTTTGGTTCAAGTTAGATTTTATTTCTCTTTTATGTATTTATGGATATAAGCATGGAAATAATTCATTCTTATAAATACATCAGTGTGAATGGAAGAACTTTTTTTCTGTTTTATTTTTACATTTTATTTTTAAAAATTTTGAAATTTAATTTATTTTTTTATACAGTAGGTTATTATTAGTTATCTATTTTATGCATATACATGTATACAGGTCAATCCCAATCTCCCAACTCATCCCACCACCACCACCCCATGGCTTCCCCCACTTTGTGTCCATGTCCATACGTTTGTTCTCTACCTCTGTGTCTCTATTTCTGCCCTGCAAACCAGTTCATCTGTACCATTTTTCTAGGTTCCACATATAGGCATTAATATACAATATTTGTTTTTCTCTTTCTGACTTACTTCACTCTGTATGACAGTCTCCAGATCCATCAACTTCTCTACAAATGACCCAGTTTCATTCCTTTTTTTGGCTGAGTAATATTCCATTTTATATATGTACCACATCTTTATCCATTCATCTGTCTGTGGGCATTTAGGTTGCTTCCATTACCTGGCTATTGTAAATAGTGCTGCAATGAACATTGTGGTGAATGTGTCTTTGTGATTTATGGTTTTCTCTGGGTATATGCCCAGAAGTGGGATTGCTGGATCCTATGGTAATTCTCTTTTTAGTTTTCTAAAGGAACCTCCATACTGTTCTCCATAGTGACTGTATCAATTTACATTCCCACCAATAGCGGAAGAGGGTTCCTTTTGTCCACACCCTCCCCAGAATTTGTTGTTTGTAGATTATCTGATGAGGCCGATTCTCACAGGTGTGAGGTCTTACCTCATTGTAGTTTTGATTTGCATTTCTCTAATAATTAGTGATGTTGAGCAGCTTTTCATGTGCGTCTTGGCCATCTCTGTGTCTTCTTTGAAGAAACGTCTCTTTAGATCTTCTGCCCATTTTTGTATTGGGTTGTTTGTTTTATTAATATTAAGCTGCATGAGCTGTTTATATATATTGGAGATTAAACCTTTGTCCATTGATTCGTTTGTGAACGTTTTCGCCCATTCTGAGGGTTGCCTTTTTCCATTCCCGTTTTTTTAACAAAGAAAGAAAGCAAGCAAAAGAAGCAGAACACTAATGTGCGTGAAATATGCCTCTTGAAACTGTCGTTTTGAAATATGGACGTCTTTTGAATTTTTTGGTCGATATATGACCCCAGGATATGTTTTCAGGGCAGGTGTCATTTACAGGCCTGTAATGATTTGGAATATCCCCTGACCATTAGCGCTGGGATTAAAGCTGCTGTTGTGTGAAACGGCCACAAGGTGGCAGCAGTTCTCCCTTACCAAATCTGGTTACTAGGGCAGCAGAGCCTCAATGGAAGTCGCGTTCTAGATTGGAATGTAGAACGGAATGTGCCAGGAGAAAGCCCCTCAAGTTTGTCTCACTACTTCTTGTTCGTGTTTTTAATTTAATTTTTTATTTTTTATTACAGCACGTTTGAGTACAACGTTTAGCTTGTTGTAGGTGTGCAAGAGGTGGTTCTTTTACACATATACATATGTCTGTTCTTCCTGGGATCCTTTTCCCATGTACGTTATGACAGAATGTTGAGTAGTCTTCTCTTGGTACTCCGTAGGTCTTTGGTGATTATATACGTCTACTGTGTTTGTATATGTCTGTTAACCCCAATATCGTAATGAATTCAATCCTCACACCTTTCCTTTGGTGAACCTTAAGTTTGTTTAATGAATCTGTGATTGCCCTTCTCCGTGGAAATATCTGCCCTGGTATCAATTTATAGGTAACACCTATAAGTGATATGATATGATATGTGTCTTTCACTTTCTGACTTACTCCAAGTCACGTGATTAACTCGAGACTCATCTACAGTGCTGCAAATGGCATTGTGTCCTTTTTTTCCTTGGCGAATATTCTGTCTTAGTAAGGTCCATTTTCTGCAATGTGATTCCCCGAGGGCTGAGGATTAGCTGACCTGGGCAGCCTGACCCTGCCGGCAAGCCCTCCCCAGGTGTGCCTGGGTTGAGGTCAATATAAACAGCACTCCAGGCAGCAATAGCCCCTGCAGCTGTGCCTGACTCCATATTCTCTGCCCCGTCAGCAGTCTCGGGGCTGTGCTGGTGGGAGGGTGTGAGGGTCCACGGCTTTGTGGGGTCCCGGTGTGAGTGGGGCTCTGCTGGACTTTCGGCAGGAGTTGCCAGGCTGCCACCTGTAAAGAAGAGGATGTGTCACCCATAACTTCAACTGGAATATCTCTCCGGGCTGAGCTGAGGAAGGAAAAAAAGGAGTGGGGGCCGGGACAGGAGGGGTATCTCAGGCAGGGCAATGGAAAGCTTCCAGAAGAGCGCCCGTGGCCAGGTCCATCCTGGCTGACCTGCAGGCACCAAGTTGGCCTGCGTGCTGTCGCTGGTGTGGCTCCACGGCCCTTCCTCTAGGTTTTCAAGCCCTTGTACATATTCAGGTGTTTCACCTGGGAAGGGTGGGAAGAGTTCAGCAGCAGCTGGCCTGGGTCTCAGCTCACGTTTACTCACAGAGGCCTCGGCACGGTCCCCCAGCTTTGCAATAAGGACGCTCCTTGCGTGGGCGGGCGGGGCTGCTGGCTGTATGGGAGATGATTCCCCACCTCTGACCAATTTCAGAATTGTTTACCACTGGAGCAAGTGCCTTGGTAGTGTTTTCCTCTGTATAAATGTTAGGTTCAGTTTTTTTTTTCTTTTTTGATTCAAGTTAGATTTTATTCCTCTTTTATGTATTTATGGATATAAGCATGGAAATAATTCATTCTTATAAATACATCAGTGTGAATGGAAGAACTTTTTTTCTGTTTTATTTTTACATTTTATTTTTTAAAATTTTGAAATTTAATTTATTTTTTTATACAGTAGGTTATTATTAGTTATCTATTTTATGCATATACATGTATACAGGTCAATCCCAATCTCCCAACTCATCCCACCACCACCACCCCATGGCTTCGCCCACTTTGTGTCCATACGTTTGTTCTCTACCTCTGTGTCTCTATTTCTGCCCGGCAAACCAGTTCATCTCTACCATTTTTCTAGGTTCCCCATATAGGCATTAATATACAATATTTGTTTTTCTCTTTCTGGCTTACTTCACTCTGTATGACAGTCTCTAGTTCCATCAACTTCTCTACAAATGACCCAGTTTCATTCCTTTTTATGGCTGAGTAATATTCCATTTTATATATGTACCACATCTTTATCCATTCGTCTGTCTGTGGGCATTTATGTTGCTTCCATAACCTGGCTATTGTAAATAGTGCTGCAATGAACATTGTGGTGAATGTGTCTCTGTGATTTATGGTTTTCTCTGGGTATATGCCCAGAAGTGGGATTGCTGGATCCTATGGTAATTCTCTTTTTAGTTTTTTAAAGGAACCTCCATACTGTTCTCCATAGTGACTGTATCAATTTACATTCCCACCAATAGCGGAAGAGGGTTCCTTTTGTCCACACCCTCCCCAGAATTTGTTGTTTGTAGATTATCTGATGATGCCGATTCTAACAGGTGTGAGGTCTTACCCCATTGTAGTTTTGATTTGCATTTCTCTAATAATTAGTGATGTTGAGCAGATTTTCATTTGCGTCTTGGCCATCTCTGTGTCTTCTTTGAAGAAACGTCTCTTTAGATCTTCTGCCCATTTTTGTATTGGGTTGTTTGTTTTATTAATATTAAGCTGCATGAGCTGTTTATATATATTGGAGATTAAACCTTTGTCCATTGATTCGTTTGTGAACGTTTTCGCCCATTCTGAGGGTTGCCTTTCTCCATTCCCGTTTTTTTTAACAAAGAAAGAAAGAAAGCAAAAGAAGCAGAACACTAATGTGCGTGAAATATGCCTCTTGAAACTGTCGTTTTGAAATATGGACGTCTTTTGAATTTTTTGGTCGATATATGACCCCAGGATTTGTTTTCAGGGCAGGTGTCATTTACAGGCCTGTAATGATTTGGAATATCCACTGACCATTAGCGCTGGGATTAAAGCTGCTGTTGTGTGAAACGGCCACAAGGTGGCAGCAGTTCTCCCTTACCAAATCTGGTTACTAGGGCAGCAGAGCCTCAATGGAAGTCGTGTTCGAGATTGGAATGTAGAACGGAATGTGCCAGGAGAAAGCCCCTCAAGTTTGTCTCACTACTTCTTGTTCGTGTTTTTAATTTAATTTTTTATTTTTTATTACAGCAAGTTTGAGTACAACGTTTAGCTTGTTGTAGGTGTGCAAGAGGTGGTTCTTTTACACATACACATATGTCTGTTCTTCCTGGGATCCTTTTCCCATGTACGTTATGACAGAATGTTGAGTAGTCTTCTCTTGGTACTCCGTAGGTCTTTGGTGATTATATACGTCTACTGTGTTTGTATCTGTCTGCTAACCCCAATATTGTAATAAATTCAATCCTCACACCTTTCCTTTGGTGAACCATAAGTTTGTTTAATGAATCTGTGATTGCCCTTCTCCGTGGAAATATCTGCCCTGGTATCAATTTATAGGTAACACCTATAAGTGATATGATATGATATGTGTCTTTCACTTTCTGACTTACTCCAAGTCACGTGATTACCTCGAGACTCATCTACGGTGCTGCAAATGGCATTGTGTCCTTTTTCTCCTTGGCGAATATTCTGTCTTAGCGAGTTCCATTTTCTGCAATGTGATTCCCTGAGGGCTGAGGATTAGCTGACCTGGGCAGCCTGACCCTGCCGGCAAGCCCTCCCCAGGTGTGCCTGGGTTGAGGTCAATATAAACAGCACTCCAGGCAGCAATAGCCCCTGCAGCTGTGCCTGACTCCATATTCTCTGCCCCGTCAGCAGTCTCGGGGCTGTGCTGGTGGGAGGGTGTGAGGGTCCACGGCTTTGTGGGTGGCCCGGTGTGAGTGGGGCTCTGCTGGACTTTCGGCAGGAGTTGCCAGGCTGCCACCTGTAAAGAAGAGGATGTGTCACCCATAACTTCCACTGGAATATCTCTCCGGGCTGAGATGAGGAAGGAAAAATAGGAGTGGGGGCCGGGACAGGAGGGGTATCTCAGGCAGGGCAATAGAAAGCTTCCAGAAGAGCGCCCGTGGCCAGTACCATCCTGGCTGACCTGCAGGCACCAAGTTGGCCTGCGTGCTGTCGCTGCTGTGGCTCCACGGCCCTTCCTCTAGGCTTTCAAGCCCTTGTACATATTCAGGTGTTTCACCTGGGAAGGGTGGGAACAGTTCAGCAGCATCTGGCCTGGGGCTCAGCTCACGTTTACTCACAGAGGCCTCGGCACGGTCTCCCAGCTTTGCAATGAGGATGCTCCTGGCGAGGGTGGGCGGGGCTGCTGGCTGTATGGGAGATGATTCCCCACCTCTGACCAATTTCAGAATTGTTTACCACTGGAGCAAGTGCCTTGGTAGTGTTTTCCTCTGTATAACTGTTAGGTTCCGTTTTTTTTTTTCTTTTTTGGTTCAAGTTAGATATTATTCCTCATTTATGTATTTATAGATATAAGCATGGAAATAATTCATTCGTATAAATACATCAGTGTGAATGGAAGAACTTTTTTTCTGTTTTATTTTTACATTTTATTTTTTAAAATTTTGAAATTTAATTTTAGTTATTTTTTTATACAGTAGGTTATTATTAGTTATCTATTTTATGCATAGACATGTATACAGGTCAATCCTAATCTCCCAAGTCATCCCACCACCACCACCCCATGGCTTCCCCCACTTTGTGTCCATACGTTTGTTCTCTACCTCTGTGTCTCTATTTCTGCCCTGCAAACCAGTTCATCTCTACCATTTTTCTAGGTTCCACATATAGGCATTAATATACAATATTTGTTTTTCTCTTTCTGGCTTACTTCACTCTGTATGACAGTCTCTAGATCCATCAACTTCTCTACAAATGACCCAGTTTCATTCCTTTTTATGGCTGAGTAATATTCCATTTTATATATGTACCACATCTTTATCCATTCGTCTGTCTGTGGGCATTTATGTTGCTTCCATAACCTGGCTATTGTAAATAGTACTGCAATGAACATTGTGGTGAATGTGTCTCTGTGATTTATGGTTTTCTCTGGGTATATGCCCAGAAGTGGGATTGCTGGATCCTATGGTAATTCTCTTTTTAGTTTTTTAAAGGAACCTCCATACTGTTCTCCATAGTGACTGTATCAATTTACATTCCCACCAATAGCGGAAGAGGATTCCTTTTGTCCACACCCTCCCCAGAATTTGTTGTTTATAGATTATCTGATGATGCCGATTCTAACAGGTGTGAGGTCTTACCTCATTGTAGTTTTGATTTGCATTTCTCTAATAATTAGTGATGTTGAGCAGCTTTTCATGTGCGTTTTGGCCATCTCTGTGTCTTCTTTGAAGACACGTCTCTTTAGATCTTCTGCCCATTTTTGTATTGGGTTGTTTGTTTTATTAATATTAAGCTGCATGAGCTGTTTATATATATTGGAGATTAAACCTTTGTCCATTGATTCGTTTGTGAAGGTTTCCGCCCATTCTGAGGGTTGCCTTTTTCCATTCCCGTTTTTTTTAACAAAGAAAGAAAGAAAGCAAAAGAAGCAGAACACTAATGTGCGTGAAATATGCCTCTTGAAACTGTCGTTTTGAAATATGGACGTCTTTTGAATTTTTTGGTCGATATATGACCCCAGGATTTGTTTTCAGGGCAGGTGTCATTTACAGGCCTGTAATGATTTGGAATATCCACTGACCATTAGCGCTGGCATTAAACCTGCAGTTGTGTGAAACGGCCACAAGGTGGCAGCAGTTCTCCCTTACCAAATCTGGTTACTAGGGCAGCAGAGCCTCAATGGAAGTCGTGTTCGAGATTGGAATGTAGAACGGAATGTGCCAGGAGAAAGCCGCTCAAGTTTGTCTCACTATTTCTTGTTCGTGTTTTTAATTTAATTTTTTATTTTTTATTACAGCAAGTTTGAGTACAACGTTTAGCTTGTTGTAGGTGTGCAAGAGGTGGTTCTTTTACACATATACATATGTCTGTTCTTCCTGGGATCCTTTTCCCATGTACGTTATGACAGAATGTTGAGTAGTTTTCTCTTGGTACTCCGTAGGTCTTTGGTGATTATATACGTCTCCTGTGTTTGTATCTGTCTGCTAACCCCAATATCGTAATGAATTCAATCCTCACACCTTTCCTTTGGTGAACCATAAGTTTGTTTAATGAATCTGTGATTGCCCTTCTCCGTGGAAATATCTGCCCTGGTATCAATTTATAGGTAACACCTATAAGTGATATGATATGATATGTGTCTTTCACTTTCTGACTTACTCCAAGTCACGTGATTACCTCGAGACTCATCTACGGTGCTGCAAATGGCATTGTGTCCTTTTTCTCCTTGGCGAATATTCTGTCTTAGCGAGGTCCATTTTCTGCAATGTGATTCCCTGAGGGCTGAGGATTAGCTGACCTGGGCAGCCTGACCCTGCCGGCAAGCCCTCCCCAGGTGTGCCTGGGTTGAGGTCATTATAAACAGCACTCCAGGCAGCAATAGCCCCTGCAGCTGTGCCTTACTCCATATTCTCTGCCCCGTCAGCAGTCTCGGGGCTGTGCTGGTGGGAGGGTGTGAGGGTCCACGGCTTTGTGGGTGGCCCGGTGTGAGTGGGGCTCTGCTGGACTTTCGGCAGGAGTTGCCAGGCTGCCACCTGTAAAGAAGAGGATGTGTCACCCATAACTTCCACTGGAATATCTCTCCGGGCTGAGGTGAGGAAGGAAAAAAAGGAGTGGGGGCCGGGACAGGAGGGGTATCTCAGGCAGGGCAATAGAAAGCTTCCAGAAGAGCGCCCGTGGCCAGTACCATCCTGGCTGACCTGCAGGCACCAAGTTGGCCTGCGTGCTGTCGCTGGTGTGGCTCCACGGCCCTTCCTCTAGGCTTTCAAGCCCTTGTACATATTCAGGTATTTCACCTGGGAAGGGTGGGAACAGTTCAGCAGCATCTGCCCTGGGGCTCAGCTCACGTTTACTCACAGAGGCCTCGGCACGGTCTCCCAGCTTTGCAATGAGGATGCTCCTGGCGAGGGCGGGCGGGGCTGCTGGCTGTATGGGAGACGATTCCCCACCTCTGACCAATTTCAGAATTGTTTACCACTGGAGCAAGTGCCTTGGTAGTGTTTTCCTCTGTATAACTGTTAGGTTCAGTTTTTTTTTTTTTCTTTTTTGGTTCAAGTTAGATTTTATTCCTCATTTATGTATTTATAGATATAAGCATGGAAATAATTCATTCGTATAAATACATCAGTGTGAATGGAAGAACATTTTTTCTGTTTTATTTTTACATTTTATTTTTTAAAATTTTGAAATTAAATTTTAGTTATTTTTTATACAGTAGGTTATTATTAGTTATCTATTTTATGCATAGACATGTATACAGGTCAATCCTAATCTCCCAACTCATCCCACCACCACCACCCCATGGCTTCCCCCACTTTGTGTCCATACGTTTGTTCTCTACCTCTGTGTCTCTATTTCTGCCCTGCAAACCAGTTCATCTCTACCATTTTTCTAGGTTCCACATATAGGCATTAATATACAATATTTGTTTTCTCTTTCTGGCTTACTTCACTCAGTATGACAGTCTCTAGATCCATCAACTTCTCTACAAATGACCCAGTTTCATTCCTTTTTATGGCTGAGTAATATTCCATTTTATATATGTACCACATCTTTATCCATTCGTCTGTCTGTGGGCATTTATGTTGCTTCCATAACCTGGCTACTGTAAATAGTGCTGCAATGAACATTGTGGTGAATGTGTCTCTGTGATTTATGGTTTTCTCTGGGTATATGCCCAGAAGTGGGATTGCTGGATCCTATGGTAATTCTCTTTTTAGTTTTTTTAAAGGAACCTCCATACTGTTCTCCATAGTGACTGTATCAATTTACATTCCCACCAATAGCGGAAGAGGGTTCCTTTTGTCCACACCCTCCCCAGAATTTGTTGTTTGTAGATTATCTGATGATGCCGATTCTAACAGGTGTGAGGTCTTACCTCATTGTAGTTTTGATTTGCATTTCTCTAATAATTAGTGATGTTGAGCAGCTTTTCATGTGCGTCTTGGCCATCTCTGTGTCTTCTTTGAAGAAACGTCTCTTTAGATCTTCTGCCCATTTTTGTATTGGGTTGTTTGTTTTATTAATACTAAGCTGCATGAGCTGTTTATATATATTGGAGATTAAACCTTTGTCCATTGATTCGTTTGTGAACGTTTTCGCCCATTCTGAGGGTTGCCTTTTTCCATTCCCGTTTTTTTTTAACAAAGAAAGAAAGAAAGCAAAAGAAGCAGAACACTAATGTGCGTGAAATATGCCTCTTGAAACTGTCGTTTTGAAATATGGACGTCTTTTGAATTTTTTGGTCGCTATATGACCCCAGGATTTGTTTTCAGGGCAGGTGTCATTTACAGGCCTGTAATGATTTGGAATATCCACTGACCATTAGCGCTGGCATTAAACCTGCAGTTGTGTGAAACGGCCACAAGGTGGCAGCAGTTCTCCCTTACCAAATCTGGTTACTAGGGCAGCAGAGCCTCAATGGAAGTCGTGTTCGAGATTGGAATGTAGAACGGAATGTGCCAGGAGAAAGCCCCTCAAGTTTGTCTCACTACTTCTTGTTCGTGTTTTTAATTTAATTTTTTATTTTTTATTACAGCAAGTTTGAGTACAACGTTTAGCTTGTTGTAGGTGTGCAAGAGGTGGTTCTTTTACACATATACATATGTCTGTTCTTCCTGGGATCCTTTTCCCATGTACGTTATGAAAGAATGTTGAGTAGTCTTCTCTTGGTACTCCGTAGGTCTTTGGTGATTATATACGTCTACTGTGTTTGTATCTGTCTGTTAACCCCAATATCGTAATGAATTCAAACCTCACACCTTTCCTTTGGTGAACCATAAGTTTGTTTAATGAATCTGTGATTGCCCTTCTCCGTGGAAATATCTGCCCTGGTATCAATTTATAGGTAACACCTATAAGTGATATGATATGATATGTGTCTTTCACTTTCTGACTTACTCCAAGTCACGTGATTACCTCGAGACTCATCTACGGTGCTGCAAATGGCATTGTGTCCTTTTTCTCCTTGGCGAATATTCTGTCTTAGCGAGGTCCATTTTCTGCAATGTGATTCCCTGAGGGCTGAGGATTAGCTGACCTGGGCAGCCTGACCCTGCCGGCAAGCCCTCCCCAGGTGTGCCTGGGTTGAGGTCAATATAAACAGCACTCCAGGCAGCAATAGCCCCTGCAGCTGTGCCTTACTCCATATTCTCTGCCCCGTCAGCAGTCTCGGGGCTGTGCTGGTGGGAGGGTGTGAGGGTCCACGGCTTTGTGGGCGGCCCGGTGTGAGTGGGGCTCTGCTGGACTTTCGGCAGGAGTTGCCAGGCTGCCACCTGTAAAGAAGAGGATGTGTCACCCATAACTTCCACTGGAATATCTCTCCGGGCTGAGGTGAGGAAGGAAAAAAAGGAGTGAGGGCCGGGACAGGAGGGGTATCTCAGGCAGGGCAATAGAAAGCTTCCAGAAGAGCGCCCGTGGCAGTACCATCCTGGCTGACCTGCAGGCACCAAGTTGGCCTGCGTGCTGTCGCTGGTGTGGCTCCACGACCCTTCCTCTAGGCTTTCAAGCCCTTGTACATATTCAGGTGTTTCACCTGGGAAGGGTGGGAAGAGTTCAGCAGCATCTGGCCTGGGGCTCAGCTCACGTTTACTCACAGAGGCCTCGGCACTGTCACCCAGCTTTGCAATGAGGATGCTCCTTGCGTGGGCGGGCGGGGCTGCTGGCTGTATGGGAGATGATTCCCCACCTCTGACCAATTTCAGAAGTGTTTACCACTGGAGCAAGTGCCTTGGTAGTGTTTTCCTCTGTATAATTCTTAGGTTCAGTTTTTTTTTCTTTTTTGGTTCAAGTTAGATTTTATTCCTCATTTATGTATTTATAGATATAAGCATGGAAATAATTCATTCGTATAAATACATCAGTGTAAATGGAAGAACTTTTTTTCTCTTTTATTTTTACATTTTATTTTTTAAAATTTTGAAATTTAATTTTAGTTATTTTTTTATACAGTAGGTTATTATTAGTTATCTATTTTATGCATAGACATGTATACAGGTGTATCCTAATCTCACAACTCATCCCACCACCACCACCCCATGGCTTCCCCCACTTTGTGTCCATACGTTTGTTCTCTACCTCTGTGTCTCTATTTCTGCCCTGCAAACCAGTTCATGTCTACCATTTTTCTAGGTTCCATATATAGGCATTAATATACAATATTTGTTTTTCTCTTTCTGGCTTACTTCACTCTGTATGACAGTCTCTAGATCCATCAACTTCTCTACAAATGACCCAGTTTCATTCCTTTTTATGGCTGAGTAATATTCCATTTTGTATATGTACCACATCTTTATCCATTCGTCTGTCTGTGGGCATTTAGGTTGCTTCCATTACCTGGCTATTGTAAATAGTGCTGCAATGAACATTGTGGTGAATGTGTCTTTGTGATTTATGGTTTTCTCTGGGTATATGCCCAGAAGTGGGATTGCTGGATCCTATGGTAATTCTCTTTTTAGTTTTTTAAAGGAACCTCCATACTGTTCTCCATAGTGACTGTATCAATTTACATTCCCACCAATAGTGGAAGAGGGTTCCTTTTGTCCACACCGTCCCCAGAATTTGTTGATTGTAGATTATCTGATGATGCCGATTCTAACAGGTGTGAGGTCTTACCTCATTGTAGTTTTGATTTGCATTTCTCTAATAATTAGTGATGTTGAGCAGCTTTTCATGTGCGTCTTGGCCATCTCTGTGTCTTCTTTGAAGAAACGTCTCTTTAGATCTTCTGCCCATTTTTGTATTGGGTTGTTTGTTTTATTAATATTAAGCTGCATGAGCTGTTTATATATATTGGAGATTAAACCTTTGTCCATTGATTCGTTTGTGAACGTTTTCGCCCATTCTGAGGGTTGCCTTTCTCCATTCCCGTTTTTTTTAACAAAGAAAGAAAGAAAGCAAAAGAAGCAGAACACTAATGTGCGTGAAATATGCCTCTTGAAACTGTCGTTTTGAAATATGGACGTCTTTTGAATTTTTTGGTCGATATATGACCCCAGGATTTGTTTTCAGGGCAGGTGTCTTTTACAGGCCTGTAATGATTTGGAATATCCACTGACCATTAGCGCTGGCATTAAACCTGCAGTTGTGTGAAACGGCCACAAGGTGGCAGCAGTTCTCCCTTACCAAATCTGGTTACTAGGGCAGCAGAGCCTCAATGGAAGTCGTGTTCTAGATTGGAATGTAGAACGGAATGTGCCAGGAGAAAGCCCCTCAAGTTTGTCTCACTACTTCTTGATCGTGTTTTTAATTTAATTTTTTATTTTTTATTACAGCAAGTTTGAGTACAACGTTTAGCTTGTTGTAGGTGTGCAAGAGGTGGTTCTTTTACACATATACATATGTCTGTTCTTCCTGGGATCCTTTTCCCATGTACGTTATGACAGAATGTTGAGTAGTCTTCTCTTGGTACTCCGTAGGTCTTTGGTGATTATATACGTCTACTGTGTTTGTATATGTCTGTTAACCCCAATATCGTAATGAATTCAATCCTCACACCTTTCCTTTGGTGAACCATAAGTTTGTTTAATGAATCTGTGATTGCCCTTCTCCGTGGAAATATCTGCCCTGGTATCAATTTATAGGTAACACCTATAAGTGATATGATATGATATGTGTCTTTCACTTTCTGACTTACTCCAAGTCACGTGATTACCTCGAGACTCATCTACGGTGCTGCAAATGGCATTGTGTCATTTTTTACCTTGGCGAATATTCTGTCTTAGCGAGGTCCATTTTCTGCAATGTGATTCCCCGAGGGCTGAGGATTAGCTGACCTGGGCAGCCTGACCCTGCCGGCAAGCCCTCCCCAGGTGTGCCTGGGTTGAGGTCAATATAAACAGCACTCCAGGCAGCAATAGCCCATGCAGCTGTGCCTGACTCCATATTCTCTGCCCCGTCAGCAATCTCGGGGCTGTGCTGGTGGGAGGGTGTGAGGGTCCACGGCTTTGTGGGTGGCCCGGTGTGAGTGGGGCTCTGCTTGACTTTCGGCAGGAGTTGCCAGGCTGCCACCTGTAAAGAAAAGGATGTGTCACCCATAACTTCCACTGGAATATCTCTCCGGGCTGAGGTGAGGAAGGAAAAAAGGGAGTGGGGGCCGGGACAGGAGGGGTATCTCAGGCAGGGCCATTGAAAGCTTCCAGAAGAGCGCCCGTGGCCAGGACCATCCTGGCTGACCTGCAGGCACCAAGTTGGCCTGCGTGCTGTCGCTGGTGTGGCTCCACGGCCCTTCCTCTAGGCTTTCAAGCCCTTGTACATATTCAGGTGTTTCACCTGGGAAGGGTGGGAACAATTCAGCAGCAGCTGGCCTGGGGCTCAGCTCACGTTTACTCACAGAGGCCTCGGCACGGTCCCCCAGCTTTGCAATAAGGACACTCCTTGCGTGGGCGGGCGGGGCTGCTGGCTGTATGGGAGATGATTCCCCACCTCTGACCAATTTCAGAATTGTTTACCACTGGAGCAAGTGCCTTGGTAGTGTTTTCCTCTGTATAACTGTTAGGTTCAGTTTTTTTTTTTTTTGGTTCAAGTTACATTTTATTCCTCTTTTAAGTATTTATGGATATAAGCATGGAAATAATTCATTCTTATAAATACATCAGTGTGAATAGAAGAACTTTTTTTCTGTTTTATTTTTACATTTTATTTTTAAAAATTTTGAAATTTTATTTAATTTATTTTTTTTATACAGTAGGTTATTATTAGTTATCTATTTTATGCATATACATGTATACAGGTCAATCCCAATATCCCAACTCATCCAACCACCACCACCCCATGGCTTCCCCCACTTTGTGTCCATACGTTTGTTCTCTACCTCTGTGTCTCTATTTCTGCCCTGCAAACCAGTCCATCTCTACCATTTTTCTAGGTTCCACATATAGGCATTAATATACAATAATGGTTTTTCTCTTTCTGACTTACTTCACTCTGCATGACAGTCTCTAGATCCATCAACTTCTCTACAAATGACCCAGTTTCATTCCTTTTTATGGCTGAGTAATATTCCATTTTATATATGTACCACATCTTTATCCATTCGTCTGTCTGTGGCCATTTAGGTTGTTTCCATTACCTGGCTATTTTAAATAGTGCTGCAATGAACATTGTGGTGAATGTGTCTTTGTGATTTATGGTTTTATCTGGGTATATGCCCAGAAGTGTGATTGCTGGATCCTATGGTAATTCTCTTTTTAGTTTTTTAAAGGAACCTCCATACTGTTCACCATAGTGACTGTATCAATTTACATTCCCACCAATAGCGGAAGAGGGTTCCTTTTGTCCACACCCTCCCCAGAATTTGTTGTTTGTAGATTATCTGATGATGCCGATTCTAACAGGTGTGAAGTCTTACCTCATTGTAGTTTTGATTTGCATTTCTCTAATAATTAGTGATGTTGAGCAGCTTTTCATGTGCGTCTTGGCCATCTCTGTGTCTTCTTTGAAGAAACGTCTATTTAGATCTTCTGCCCATTTTTGTATTGGGTTGTTTGTTTTATTAATATTAAGCTGCATGAGCTGTTTATATATATTGGAGATTAAACCTTTGTCCATTGATTCATTTGTGAACGTTTCCACCCATTCTGAGGGTTGCCTTTTTCCATTCCCGTTTTTTTAACAAAGAAAGAAAGCAAGCAAAAGAAGCAGAACACTAATGTGCGTGAAATATGCCTCTTGAAAGTGTCGTTTTGAAATATGGACGTCTTTTGAATTTTTTGGTCGATATATGACCCCAGCATTTGTTTTCAGGACAGGTGTCATTTACAGGCCTGTAATGATTTGGAATATCCACTGACCATTAGCGCTGGGATTAAAGCTGCTGTTGTGTGAAACGGCCACAAGGTGGCAGCCGTTCTCCCTTACCAAATCTGGTTACTAGGGCAGCAGAGCCTCAATGGAAGTCGCGTTCTAGATTGGAATGTAGAACGGAATGTGCCAGGAGAAAGCCCCTCAAGTTTGTCTCACTACATCTTGTTCGTGTTTTTAATTTAATTTTTTATTTTTTATTACAGCAAGTTTGAGTACAACGTTTAGCTTGTTGTAGGTGTGCAAGAGGTGGTTCTTTTACACATATACATATGTCTCTTCTTCCTGGGATCCTTTTCCCATGTACGTTATGGCAGAATTTTGAGTAGTCTTCTCTTGGTACTCCGTAGGTCTTTGGTGATTATATACGTCTACTGTGTTTGTATATGTCTGTTAACCCCAATATCGTAATGAATTCAATCCTCACACCTTTCCTTTGGTGAACCATTAGTTTGTTTAATGAATCTGCGATTGCCCTTCTCCGTAGAAATATCTGCCCTGGTATCAATTTGTAGGTAACACCTATCAGTGATATGATATGATATGTGTCTTTCACTTTCTGACTTACTCCAAGTCACGTGATTACCTCGAGACTCATCTAAGGTGCTGCAAATGGCATTGTGTCCTTTTTTTCCTTGGCGAATATTCTGTCTTAGCGAGGTCCATTTTCTGCAATGTGATTCCCTGAGGGCTGAGGATTAGCTGACCTATGCAGCCTGACCCTGCCGGCCAGCCCTCCCCAGGTGTGCCTGGGTTGAGGTCAATATAAACAGCACTCCAGGTAGCAATAGCCCCTGCAGCTGTGCCTTACTCCATATTCTCTGCCCCGTCAGCAGTCTCGGGGCTGTGCTGGTGGGAGGGTGTGAGGGTCCACGGCTTTGTGGGTGGCCCGTTGTGAGTGGGGCTCTGCTGGACTTTCGGCAGGAGTTGCCAGGCTGCCACCTGTAAAGAAGAGGATGTGTCACCCATAACTTCCACTGGAATATCTCTCCGGGCTGAGGTGAGGAAGGAAAAAAAGGAGTGAGGGCCGGGACAGGAGGGGTATCTCAGGCAGGGCAATAGAAAGCTTCCAGAAGAGCGCCCGTGGCAGTACCATCCTGGCTGACCTGCAGGCACCAAGTTGGCCTGCGTGCTGTCGCTGGTGTGGCTCCACGGCCCTTCCTCTAGGCTTTCAAGCCCTTGTACATATTCAGGTGTTTCACCTGGGAAGGGTGGGAAGAGTTCAGCAGCATCTGGCCTGGGGCTCAGCTCACGTTTACTCACAGAGGCCTCGGCACTGTCACCCAGCTTTGCAATGAGGATGCTCCTTGCGTGGGCGGGCGGGGCTGCTGGCTGTATGGGAGATGATTCCCCACCTCTGACCAATTTCAGAAGTGTTTACCACTGGAGCAAGTGCCTTGGTAGTGTTTTCCTCTGTATAATTCTTAGGTTCAGTTTTTTTTTCTTTTTTGGTTCAAGTTAGATTTTATTCCTCATTTATGTATTTATAGATATAAGCATGGAAATAATTCATTCGTATAAATACATCAGTGTAAATGGAAGAACTTTTTTTCTCTTTTATTTTTACATTTTATTTTTTAAAATTTTGAAATTTAATTTTAGTTATTTTTTTATACAGTAGGTTATTATTAGTTATCTATTTTATGCATAGACATGTATACAGGTGTATCCTAATCTCACAACTCATCCCACCACCACCACCCCATGGCTTCCCCCACTTTGTGTCCATACGTTTGTTCTCTACCTCTGTGTCTCTATTTCTGCCCTGCAAACCAGTTCATGTCTACCATTTTTCTAGGTTCCATATATAGGCATTAATATACAATATTTGTTTTTCTCTTTCTGGCTTACTTCACTCTGTATGACAGTCTCTAGATCCATCAACTTCTCTACAAATGACCCAGTTTCATTCCTTTTTATGGCTGAGTAATATTCCATTTTGTATATGTACCACATCTTTATCCATTCGTCTGTCTGTGGGCATTTAGGTTGCTTCCATTACCTGGCTATTGTAAATAGTGCTGCAATGAACATTGTGGTGAATGTGTCTTTGTGATTTATGGTTTTCTCTGGGTATATGCCCAGAAGTGGGATTGCTGGATCCTATGGTAATTCTCTTTTTAGTTTTTTAAAGGAACCTCCATACTGTTCTCCATAGTGACTGTATCAATTTACATTCCCACCAATAGTGGAAGAGGGTTCCTTTTGTCCACACCGTCCCCAGAATTTGTTGATTGTAGATTATCTGATGATGCCGATTCTAACAGGTGTGAGGTCTTACCTCATTGTAGTTTTGATTTGCATTTCTCTAATAATTAGTGATGTTGAGCAGCTTTTCATGTGCGTCTTGGCCATCTCTGTGTCTTCTTTGAAGAAACGTCTCTTTAGATCTTCTGCCCATTTTTGTATTGGGTTGTTTGTTTTATTAATATTAAGCTGCATGAGCTGTTTATATATATTGGAGATTAAACCTTTGTCCATTGATTCGTTTGTGAACGTTTTCGCCCATTCTGAGGGTTGCCTTTCTCCATTCCCGTTTTTTTTAACAAAGAAAGAAAAAAGCAAAAGAAGCAGAACACTAATGTGCGTGAAATATGCCTCTTGAAACTGTCGTTTTGAAATATGGACGTCTTTTGAATTTTTTGGTCGATATATGACCCCAGGATTTGTTTTCAGGGCAGGTGTCTTTTACAGGCCTGTAATGATTTGGAATATCCACTGACCATTAGCGCTGGCATTAAACCTGCAGTTGTGTGAAACGGCCACAAGGTGGCAGCAGTTCTCCCTTACCAAATCTGGTTACTAGGGCAGCAGAGCCTCAATGGAAGTCGTGTTCTAGATTGGAATGTAGAACGGAATGTGCCAGGAGAAAGCCCCTCAAGTTTGTCTCACTACTTCTTGATCGTGTTTTTAATTTAATTTTTTATTTTTTATTACAGCAAGTTTGAGTACAACGTTTAGCTTGTTGTAGGTGTGCAAGAGGTGGTTCTTTTACACATATACATATGTCTGTTCTTCCTGGGATCCTTTTCCCATGTACGTTATGACAGAATGTTGAGTAGTCTTCTCTTGGTACTCCGTAGGTCTTTGGTGATTATATACGTCTACTGTGTTTGTATATGTCTGTTAACCCCAATATCGTAATGAATTCAATCCTCACACCTTTCCTTTGGTAAACCATAAGTTTGTTTAATGAATCTGTGATTGCCCTTCTCCGTGGAAATATCTGCCCTGGTATCAATTTATAGGTAACACCTATAAGTGATATGATATGATATGTGTCTTTCACTTTCTGACTTACTCCAAGTCACGTGATTACCTCGAGACTCATCTAGGGTGCTGCAAATGGCATTGTGTCCTTTTTCTCCTTGGCGAATATTCTGTCTTAGCGAGGTCCATTTTCTGCAATGTGATTCCCTGAGGGCTGAGGATTAGCTGACCTGGGCAGCCTGACCCTGCCGGCAAGCCCTCCCCAGGTGTGCCTGGGTTGAGGTCAATATAAACAGCACTCCAGGCAGCAATAGCCCCTGCAGCTGTGCCTTACTCCATATTCTCTGCCCCGTCAGCAGTCTCGGGGCTGTGCTGGTGGGAGGGTGTGAGGGTCCACAGCTTTGTGGGTGGCCCGGTGTGAGTGGGGCTCTGCTGGACTTTCGGCAGGAGTTGCCAGGCTGCCACCTGTAAAGAAGAGGATGTGTCACCCATAACTTCCACTGGAATATCTCTCCGGGCTGAGGTGAGGAAGGAAAAAAAGGAGTGGGGGCCGGGACAGAAGAGGTATCTCAGGCAGGGCAATGGAAAGCTTCCAGTAGAGCGCCCGTGGCCAGTACCATCCTGGCTGACCTGCAGGCACCAAGTTGGCCTGCGTGCTGTCGCTGGTGTGGCTCCACGGCCCCTCCTCTAGGCTTTCAAGCCCTTGTACATATTCAGGTGTTTCACCTGGGAAGGGTGGGAACAGTTCAGCAGCATCTGGCCTGGGGCTCAGCTCACGTTTACTCACAGAGGCCTCGGCACGGTCTCCCAGCTTTGCAATGAGGATGCTCCTTGCGTGGGCGGGCGGGGCTGCTGGCTGTATGGGAGATGATTCCCCACCTCTGACCAATTTCAGAATTGTTTACCACTGGAGCAAGTGCCTTGGTAGTGTTTTCCTCTGTATAACTGTTAGGTTCAGTTTTTTTTTTTCTTTTTTGGTTCAAGTTAGATTTTATTCCTCATTTATGTATTTATAGATATAAGCATGGAAATAATTCATTCGTATAAATACATCAGTGTGAATGGAAGAACTTTTTTTCAGTTTTATTTTTACATTTTATTTTTTAAAATTTTGAAATTTAATTTTAGTTATATTTTCATACAGTAGGTTATTATTAGTTATCTATTTTATGCATAGACATGTATACAGGTCAATCCTAATCTCCCAACTCATCCCACCACCACCACCCCATGGCTTCCCCCACTTTGTGTCCATACGTTTGTTCTCTACCTCTGTGTCTCTATTTCTGCCCTGCAAACCAGTTCATCTCTACCATTTTTCTAGGTTCCACATATAGGCATTAATATACAATATTTGTTTTTCTCTTTCTGGCTTACTTCACTCTGTATGACAGTCTCTAGATCCATCAACTTCTCTACAAATGACCCAGTTTCATTCCTTTTTATGGCTGAGTAATATTCCATTTTATATATGTACCACATCTTTATCCATTCGTCTGTCTGTGGGCATTTATGTTGCTTCCATAACCTGGCTATTGTAAATAGTGCTGCAATGAACATTGTGGTGAATGTGTCTCTGTGATTTATGGTTTTCTCTGGGTATATGCCCAGAAGTGGGATTGCTGGATCCTATGGTAATTCTCTTTTTAGTTTTTTAAAGGAACCTCCATACTGTTCTCCATACTGACTGTATCAATTTACATTCCCACCAATAGCGGAAGAGGGTTCCTTTTGTCCACACCCTCCCCAGAATTTGTTGTTTGTAGATTATCTGATGATGCCGATTCTAACAGGTGTGAGGTCTTACCTCATTGTAGTTTTGATTTGCATTTCTCTAATGATTAGTGATGTTGAGCAGCTTTTCATGTGCGTCTTGGCCATCTCTGTGTCTTCTTTGAAGAAAGGTCTCTTTAGATCTTCTGCCCATTTTTGTATTGGGTTGTTTGTTTTATTAATATTAAGCTGCATGAGCTGTTTATATATATTGGAGATTAAACCTTTGTCCATTGATTCGTTTGTGAACGTTTTCGCCCATTCTGAGGGTTGCCTTTCTCCATTCCCGTTTTTTTTAACAAAGAAAGAAAGAAAGCAAAAGAAGCAGAACACTAATGTGCGTGAAATATGCCTCTTGAAACTGTCGTTTTGAAATATGGACGTCTTTTGAATTTTTTGGTCGATATATGACCCCAGGATTTGTTTTCAGGGCAGGTGTCATTTACAGGCCTGTAATGATTTGGATTATCCACTGACCATTAGCGCTGGCATTAAACCTGCAGTTGTGTGAAACGGCCACAAGGTGGCAGCAGTTCTCCCTTACCAAATCTGGTTACTAGGGCAGCAGAGCCTGAATGGAAGTCGTGTTCTAGATTGGAATGTAGAACGGAATGTGCCAGGAGAAAGCCCCTCAAGTTTGTCTCACTACTTCTTGTTCGTGTTTTTAATTTAATTTTTTATTTTTTATTACAGCAAGTTTGAGTACAACGTTTAGCTTGTTGTAGGTGTGCAAGAGGTGGTTCTTTTACACATATACATATGTCTGTTCTTCCTGGGATCCTTTTCCCATGTACGTTATGACAGAATGTTGAGTAGTCTTCTCTTGGTACTCCGTAGGTCTTTGGTGATTATATACGTCTACTGTGTTTGTATCTGTCTGTTAACCCCAATATCGTAATGAATTCAATCCCCACACCTTTCCTTTGGTGAACCATAAGTTTGTTTAATGAATCTGTGATTGCCCTTCTCCGTGGAAATATCTGCCCTGGTATCAATTTATAGGTAACACCTATAAGTGATATGATATGATATGTGTCTTTCACTTTCTGACTTACTCCAAGTCACGTGATTACCTCGAGACTCATCTACGGTGCTGCAAATGGCATTGTGTCCTTTTTCTCCTTGGCGAATATTCTGTCTTAGCGAGGTCCATTTTCTGCAATGTGATTCCCTGAGGGCTGAGGATTAGCTGACCTGGGCAGCCTGACCCTGCCGGCAAGCCCTCCCCAGGTGTGCCTGGGTTGAGGTCAATATAAACAGCACTCCAGGCAGCAATAGCCCCTGCAGCTGTGCCTTACTCCATATTCTCTGCCCCGTCAGCAGTCTCGGGGCTGTGCTGGTGGGAGGGTGTGAGGGTCCACGCCTTTGTGGGTGGCCCGGTGTGAGTGGGGCTCTGCTGGACTTTCGGCAGGAGTTGCCAGGCTGCCACCTGTAAAGAAGAGGATGTGTCACCCATAACTTCCACTGGAATATCTCTCCGGGCTGAGGTGAGGAAGGAAAAAAAGGAGTGGGGGCCGGGACAGGAGGGGTATCTCAGGCAGGGCAATAGAAAGCTTCCAGAAGAGCGCCCGTGGCCAGTACCATCCTGGCTGACCTGCAGGCACCAAGTTGGCCTGCGTGCTGTCGCTGGTGTGGCTCCACGGCCCTTCCTCTAGGCTTTCAAGCCCTTGTACATATTCAGGTGTTTCACCTGGGAAGGGTGGGAACAGTTCAGCAGCATCTGGCCTGGGGCTCAGCTCACGTTTACTCACAGAGGCCTCGGCACGGTCTCCCAGCTTTGCAATGAGGATGCTCCTTGCGTGGGCGGGCGGGGCTGCTGGCTGTATGGGAGATGATTCCCCACCTCTGACCAATTTCAGAATTGTTTACCACTGGAGCAAGTGCCTTGGTAGTGTTTTCCTCTGTATAACTGTTAGGTTCAGGTTTTTTTTTTCTTTTTTGGTTCAAGTTAGATTTTATTCCTCATTTATGTATTTATGGATATAAGCATGGAAATAATTCATTCGTATAAATACATCAGTGTGAATGGAAGAACTTTTTTTCTGTTTTATTTTTACATTTTATTTTTTAAAATTTTGAAATTTAATTTTAGTTATTTTTTATACAGTAGGTTATTATTAGTTATCTATTTTATGCATAGACATGTATACAGGTCAATCCTAATCTCCCAAGTCATCCCACCACCACCACCCCATGGCTTCCCCCACTTTGTGTCCATACGTTTGTTCTCTACCTCTGTGTCTCTATTTCTGCCCTGCAAACCAGTTCATCTCTACCATTTTTCTAGGTTCCACATATAGGCATTAATATACAATATTTGTTTTTCTCTTTCTGGCTTACTTCACTCTGTATGACAGTCTCTAGATCCATCAACTTCTCTACAAATGACCCAGTTTCATTCCTTTTTATGGCTGAGTAATATTCCATTTTATATATGTACCACATCTTTATCCATTCGTCTGTCTGTGGGCATTTATGTTGCTTCCATAACCTGGCTATTGTAAATAGTGCTGCAATGAACATTGTGGTGAATGTGTCTCTGTGATTTATGGTTTTCTCTGGGTATATGCCCAGAAGTGGGATTGCTGGATCCTATGGTAATTCTCTTTTTAGTTTTTTAAAGGAACCTCCATACTGTTCTCCATAGTGACTGTATCAATTTACATTCCCACCAATAGCGGAAGAGGGTTCCTTTTGTCCACACCCTCCCCAGAATTTGTTGTTTGTAGATTATCTGATGATGCCGATTCTAACAGGTGTGAGGTCTTACCTCATTGTAGTTTTGATTTGCATTTCTCTAATAATTAGTGATGTTGAGCAGCTTTTCATGTGCGTCTTGGCCATCTCTGTGTCTTCTTTGAAGAAACGTCTCTTTAGATCTTCTGCCCATTTTTGTATTGGGTTGTTTGTTTTATTACTATTAAGCTGCATGAGCTGTTTATATATATTGGAGATTAAACCTTTGTCCATTGATTCGTTTGTGAACGTTTTCGCCCATTCTGAGGGTTGCCTTTTTCCATTCCCGTTTTTTTTAACAAAGAAAGAAAGAAAGCAAAAGAAGCAGAACACTAATGTGCGTGAAATATGCCTCTTGAAAGTGTCGTTTTGAAATATGGACGTCTTTTGAATTTTTTGGTCGATATATGACCCCAGGATTTGTTTTCAGGGCAGGTGTCATTTACAGGCCTGTAATGATTTGGAATATCCACTGACCATTAGCGCTGGCATTAAACCTGCAGTTGTGTGAAACGGCCACAAGGTGGCAGCAGTTCTACCTTACAAAATCTGGTTACTAGGGCAGCAGAGCCTCAATGGAAGTCGTGTTCTAGATAGGAATGTAGAACGGATTGTGCCAGGAGAAAGCCCCTCAAGTTTGTCTCACTACTTCTTGTTCGTGTTTTTAATTTAATTTTTTATTTTTTATTACAGCAAGTTTGAGTACAACGTTTAGCTTGTTGTAGGTGTGCAAGAGGTGGTTCTTTTACACATATACATATGTCTGTTCTTCCTGGGATCCTTTTCCCATGTACGTTATGACAGAATGTTGAGTAGTCTTCTCTTGGTACTCCGTATGTCATTGGTGATTATATACGTCTACTGTGTTTGTATCTGTCTGTTAACCCCAATATCGTAATGAATTCAATCCTCACACCTTTCCTTTGGTGAACCATAAGTTTGTTTAATGAATCTGTGATTGCCCTTCTCCGTGGAAATATGTGCCCTGGTAGCAATTTATAGGTAACACCTATAAGTGATATGATATGATATGTGTCTTTCACTTTCTGACTTACTCCAAGTCACGTGATTACCTCGAGACTCATCTACGGTGCTTCAAATGGCATTGTGTCCTTTTTCTCCTTGGCGAATATTCTGTCTTAGCGAGGTCCATTTTCTGCAATGTGATTCCCTGAGGGCTGAGGATTAGCTGACCTGGGCAGCCTGACCCTGCCGGCAAGCCCTCCCCAGGTGTGCCTGGGTTGAGGTCAATATAAACAGCACTCCAGGCAGCAATAGCCCCTGCAGCTGTGCCTTACTCCATATTCTCTGCCCCGTCAGCAGTCTCGGGGCTGTGCTGGTGGGAGGGTGTGAGGGTCCACGGCTTTGTGGGTGGCCCGGTGTGAGTGGGGCTCTGCTGGACTTTCGGCAGGAGTTGCCAGGCTGCCACCTGTAAAGAAGAGGATGTGTCACCCATAACTTCCACTGGAATATCTCTCCGGGCTGAGGTGAGGAAGGAAAAAAAGGAGTGGGGGCCGGGACAGGAGGGGTATCTCAGGCAGGGCAATAGAAAGCTTCCAGAAGAGCGCCCGTGGCCAGTACCATCCTGGCTGACCTGCAGGCACCAAGTTGGCCTGCGTGCTGTCGCTGGTGTGGCTCCACGGCCCTTCCTCTAGGCTTTCAAGCCCTTGTACATATTCAGGTGTTTCACCTGGGAAGGGTGGGAACAGTTCAGCAGCATCTGGCCTGGGGCTCAGCTCACGTTTACTCACAGAGGCCTCGGCACGGTCTCCCAGCTTTGCAATGAGGATGCTCCTTGCGTGGGCGGGCGGGGCTGCTGGCTGTATGGGAGATGATTCCCCACCTCTGACCAATTTCAGAATTGTTTACCACTGGAGCAAGTGCCTTGGTAGTGTTTTCCTCTGTATAACTGTTAGGTTCAGTTTTTTTTTTTCTTTTTTGGTTCAAGTTAGATTTTATTCCTCATTTATGTATTTATGGATATAAGCATGGAAATAATTCATTCGTATAAATACATCAGTGTGAATGGAAGAACTTTTTTTCTGTTTTATTTTTACATTTTATTTTTTAAAATTTTGAAATTTAATTTTAGTTATTTTTTATACAGTAGGTTATTATTAGTTATCTATTTTATGCATAGACATGTATACAGGTCAATCCTAATCTCCCAAGTCATCCCACCACCACCACCCCATGGCTTCCCCCACTTTGTGTCCATACGTTTGTTCTCTACCTCTGTGTCTCTATTTATGCCCTGCAAACCAGTTCATCTCTACCATTTTTCTAGGTTCCACATATAGGCATTAATATACAATATTTGTTTTTCTCTTTCTGGCTTACTTCACTCTGTATGACAGTCTCTAGATCCATCAACTTCTCTACAAATGACCCAGTTTCATTCCTTTTTATGGCTGAGTAATATTCCATTTTATATATGTACCACATCTTTATCCATTCGTCTGTCTGTGGGCATTTATGTTGCTTCCATAACCTGGCTATTGTAAATAGTGCTGCAATGAACATTGTGGTGAATGTGTCTCTGTGATTTATGGTTTTCTCTGGGTATATGCCCAGAAGTGGGATTGCTGGATCCTATGGTAATTCTCTTTTTAGTTTTTTAAAGGAACCTCCATACTGTTCTCCATAGTGACTGTATCAATTTACATTCCCACCAATAGCGGAAGAGGGTTCCTTTTGTCCACACCCTCCCCAGAATTTGTTGTTTGTAGATTATCTGATGATGCCGATTCTAACAGGTGTGAGGTCTTACCTCATTGTAGTTTTGATTTGCATTTCTCTAATAATTAGTGATGTTGAGCAGCTTTTCATGTGCGTCTTGGCCATCTCTGTGTCTTCTTTGAAGAAACGTCTCTTTAGATCTTCTGCCCATTTTTGTATTGGGTTGTTTGTTTTATTAATATTAAGCTGCATGAGCTGTTTATATATATTGGAGATTAAACCTTTGTCCATTGATACGTTTGTGAACGTTTTCGCCCATTCTGAGGGTTGCCTTTTTCCATTCCCGTTTTTTTAACAAAGAAAGAAAGAAAGCAAAAGAAGCAGAACACTAATGTGCGTGAAATATGCCTCTTGAAACTGTCGTTTTGAAATATGGACGTCTTTTGAATTTTTTGGTCGATATATGACCCCAGGATTTGTTTTCAGGGCAGGTGTCATTTACAGGCCTGTAATGATTTGGAATATCCACTGACCATTAGCGCTGGCATTAAACCTGCAGTTGTGTGAAACGGCCACAAGGTGGCAGCAGTTCTCCCTTACCAAATCTGGTTACTAGGGCAGCAGAGCCTCAATGGAAGTCGTGTTCGAGATTGGAATGTAGAACGGAATGTGCCAGGAGAAAGCCCCTCAAGTTTGTCTCACTACTTCTTGTTCGTGTTTTTAATTTAATTTTTTATTTTTTATTACAGCAAGTTTGAGTACAACGTTTAGCTTGTTGTAGGTGTGCAAGAGGTGGTTCTTTTACACATATACATATGTCTGTTCTTCCTGGGATCCTTTTCCCATGTACGTTATGACAGAATGTTGAGTAGTCTTCTCTTGGTACTCCGTATGTCATTGGTGATTATATACGTCTACTGTGTTTGTATCTGTCTGTTAACCCCAATATCGTAATGAATTCAATCCTCACACCTTTCCTTTGGTGAACCATAAGTTTGTTTAATGAATCTGTGATTGCCCTTCTCCGTGGAAATATCTGCCCTGGTATCAATTTATAGGTAACACCTATAAGTGATATGATATGATATGTGTCTTTCACTTTCTGACTTACTCCAAGTCACGTGATTACCTCGAGACTCATCTACGGTGCTGCAAATGGCATTGTGTCCTTTTTCTCCTTGGCGAATATTCTGTCTTAGCGAGGTCCATTTTCTGCAATGTGATTCCCTGAAGGCTGAGGATTAGCTGACCTGGGCAGCCTGACCCTGCCGGCAAGCCCTCCCCAGGTGTGCCTGGGTTGAGGTCAATATAAACAGCACTCCAGGCAGCAATAGCCCCTGCAGCTGTGCCTTACTCCATATTCTCTGCCCCGTCAGCAGTCTCGGGGCTGTGCTGGTGGGAGGGTGTGAGGGTCCACGGCTTTGTGGGTGGCCCGGTGTGAGTGGGGCTCTGCTGGACTTTCGGCAGGAGTTGCCAGGCTGCCACCTGTAAAGAAGAGGATGTGTCACCCATAACTTCCACTGGAATATCTCTCCGGGCTGAGGTGAGGAAGGAAAAAAAGGAGTGGGGGCCGGGACAGGAGGGGTATCTCAGGCAGGGCAATAGAAAGCTTCCAGAAGAGCGCCCGTGGCCAGTACCATCCTGGCTGACCTGCAGGCACCAAGTTGGCCTGCGTGCTGTCGCTGGTGTGGCTCCACGGCCCTTCCTCTAGGCTTTCAAGCCCTTGTACATATTCAGGTGTTTCACCTGGGAAGGGTGGGAACAGTTCAGCAGCATCTGGCCTGGGGCTCAGCTCACGTTTACTCACAGAGGCCTCGGCACGGTCTCCCAGCTTTGCAATGAGGATGCTCCTGGCGAGGGCGGGCGGGGCTGCTGGCTGTATGGGAGATGATTCCCCACCTCTGACCAATTTCAGAATTGTTTACCACTGGAGCAAGTGCCTTGGTAGTGTTTTCCTCTGTATAACTGTTAGGTTCAGTTTTTTTTTTTCTTTTTTGGTTCAAGTTAGATTTTATTCCTCATTTATGTATTTATAGATATAAGCATGGAAATAATTCATTCGTATAAATACATCAGTGTGAATGGAAGAACTTTTTTTCTGTTTTATTTTTACATTTTATTTTTTAAAATTTTGAAATTTAATTTTAGTTATTTTTTATACAGTAGGTTATTATTAGTTATCTATTTTATGCATAGACATGTATACAG